>NC_056437.1:12142134-12414634 GCF_018296145.1 Oncorhynchus tshawytscha
ACTCTTTATAGAACTTACTACAAAACCCGTCTGGTCCTGGGGACTTACCATTTTGCAAATTCTTAATTGCGAACATTATCTCTTCCTCGGTAATAGGGGCATTAAGGAGAGACCTCTGAGCTCCCTACTATCTCCGAAGAACAATCTTAGAAAATAAGTTCTCCATTAATTTGGGTGCATCATTTGGCAGTTCTGAGGCATAAAGGTTCGCATAAAACTTCTTAAATGAGTCATTTATCAATTTATTTTCATATAATTTATTGCCATCAGAATCGGTAATAGTGGCAATTGACTGAGAGTCAGCTCTCTTTTTAGCTAGGTATGCCAAGTACTTTCCTGGCTTATCGCCAAGTTCATATAGCTTTTGCCTGACTAATCTCATTTTCTTTTCAGCGTCCTGTGTTAGGAGAGAGTCTAACGTTGATGTAATGACTGATATTTCCTTTAATAGGGCAGGAGTGGGCGTTTTAATGTAGTCCTTCTCTTTAGTTCCTAATTCACCCTCTAACATTTTTTTGCTTTTCACGCTTTTTCCGTCTCTTAGTGGCTGTGTATGACATAATCAGACCCCTGGCGTACGCTTTACAGGTCTCTTATTGGCTGTGTATGACATAATCAGACCCCTGGCATACGCTTTACAGGTCTCTTATTGGCTGTGTATGACATAATCAGACCCCTGGCGTACGCTTTACAGGTCTCTTATTGGCTGTGTATGACATAATCAGACCCCTGGCATACGCTTTACAGGTCTCTTATTGGCTGTGTATGACATAATCAGACCCCTGGCGTACGCTTTACAGGTCTCTTATTGGCTGTGTATGACATAATCAGACCCCTGGCGTACGCTTTACAGGTCTCTTATTGGCTGTGTATGACATAATCAGACCCCTGGCGTACGCTTTACAGGTCTCTTATTGGCTGTGTATGACATAATCAGACCCCTGGCGTACGCTTTACAGGTCTCTTATTGGCTGTGTATGACATAATCAGACCCCTGGCGTACGCTTTACAGGTCTCTTATTGGCTGTGTATGACATAATCAGACCCCTGGCGTACGCTTTACAGGTCTCTTATTGGCTGTGTATGACATAATCAGACCCCTGGCGTACGCTTTACAGGTCTCTTATTGGCTGTGTATGACATAATCAGACCCCTGGCGTACGCTTTACAGGTCTCTTATTGGCTGTGTATGACATAATCAGACCCCTGGCGTACGCTTTACAGGTCTCTTATTGGCTGTGTATGACATAATCAGACCCCTGGCGTACGCTTTACAGGTCTCTTATTGGCTGTGTATGACATAATCAGACCCCTGGCGTACGCTTTACAGGTCTCTTATTGGCTGTGTATGACATAATCAGACCCCTGCGTACGCTTTACAGGTCTCTTATTGGCTGTGTATGACATAATCAGACCCCTGGCGTACGCTTTACAGGTCTCTTATTGGCTGTGTATGACATAATCAGACCCCTGGCGTACGCTTTACAGGTCTCTTATTGGCTGTGTATGACATAATCAGACCCCTGGCGTACGTTTTACAGGTCTCTTAGTGGCTGTGTATGACATAATCAGACCCCTGGCGTACGCTTTACAGGTCTCTTATTGGCTGTGTATGACATAATCAGACCCCTGGCGTACTCTTTACAGGTCTCTTATTGGCTGTGTATGACATAATCAGACCCCTGGCGTACGCTTTACAGGTCTCTTATTGGCTGTGTATGACAATCAAACCCCTGGCGTACGCTTTACAGGTCTCCCAAAGGAGCGAGGGGTTATCTGTTGATTGAGAGTTAATAGAGAAAAATGCTTTAAACTCTGTAATAAAATATGATGTGAAAATGTATTCTTTTAACGCTGAGTTTATATTTTATATTTGAGATTATTCAAGTAGCCACCCTTTGCCTTGACAGCTTTGCACACTCTTGGCATTCTCTCACCCAGCTTCAATAAATAAAATAAGTACAAAATTCACCTGGAATGCTTTTCCAACAGACTTGAAGGAGTTCTCACATATGCTTGTTGGCTGCTTTTCCTTCACTCTGCGGTCCAACTCATCCCAAACCATCTCTATTGGGTTGAGGTTGGGTGATTGTGGAGGCCTGGTCATCTGATGCAGCACTCATCACTCTCCTTCTTGGTCAAATAGCCCTTACACAGCCTGGAGGTGTGTTTTGGGTCATTGTTCTGTTGGAAAAACAAATGATAGTCTCATTAAGCGCAAACCAGATGGGAGGAGGTATCGCTACAGGATGCTGTGGTAGCCATGCTGGCTAAGTGTGCCTTGAATTCTAAATAAATCACTGACAGTGTCAACAGCAAAGCACCCCCAGACATTCGCACCTCCTCCATGCTTCACGGTGGGAACCATACATGCGGAGATCATCCGTTCACCTACTCGGCATCTCACAAGGACACGACAGTTTGAAACAAAAATCTCAAATCTGACCAAAGGACAGATTTCCACCGGTCTAATGTCCATTGCTCGTGTTTCTTGGCCCAAGCAAGTCTCTTCTTCTTATTGGTGTTCTTTAGTATGGTTTATTTGCAGCAATTTGACCTTGAAGGCCTGATTCACGCAGTGTCCTCCTGAACAGTTGATGTTGAGATGTGCCTGTTATTTTAACTAAGAAGCATTTCTTTGGGCTGCAATTTTTGAGGCTGGTAACTCTAATGAACTTATCCTCTGCGCATAGGTAACTCTGGGTCTTCCTTTCCTATGGCGGTCCTCAGAGTCAGGATTCATCATAGGGCTTGATGTTTTTTTGCGACTGCACTTGTAGAAACTTTCAAAGTTCTTGAAATTTTCCGGATTGACTGACCTTCATGCCTTAATGTAATGATGGACTGTCATTTCTCTTTGCTTATTTGAGCTGTTCTTGCCACAATATGGACTTGGTCTTTTACCGAATAGGGCTATCTTCTGTATACCCACAACTGATTTGGATCAAATGCATTAAGAAGAAAATAAATTCCACAAATTAACTTTTAACAAGGCACACCTGTTAATTGAAAAGCATTCCAGGTGAAGCTGGTTGAGAGAATGCCAAGAGTGTGCAAAGCTGTCATCAAGGCAAAGGGTGTCTACTTTGAAGAATCTAAAATATATTTTGATTTGTTTAACAAACTTAACAAACTTGGTTATGACATGATTCCATATGTATTATTTCATAGTTTTGATGTCTTCACTATTATTCTACAATGTAGAAAATAGTAAAAATAGAGAAAAACCCTGGAATGAGAAGGTGTGTCCAATCTTTTGACTGGTACTGTATGTTCAAGTAATTGTCCTAACATTTTAGATGTGCTTTATTGAGCTCGTCTGACATGATGTAATGAACCAATGGAATAATCCAGGCAGACTCAATGAAATACTATTTGAACCCTGGTGTCATATTACTCTGTCTGTGTCCAGGTTATGGGATGGCAGGGGACCTGAAGTGTCTTCTGGCCACATGGGCCCAGTTCTCTGAGGAACCTCTGAAGATGGAAGGAGTGTTAGATCTACTCAACGTGCACCAACAGGTACAGTACACTTCACCTCAGACCCACCTGGTCTCCTGTAGCGTGATGGCCCTAGAGAGTGTTATGTACATACGGTATATCTGACCAAACATGACCAAGAGCATCTGAGTATTTTCATCTAGCTGCAAGTTTGAGGCACGGTCATAACTACAATCAAGTTCTTCTGGGGGTATAGATTTGTATTTTTAGATGGTAGGCTATTTATATTTTGGGGCGGCAGGGTAGCCTAGTGGTTAGAGCGTTGGACTAGTAACCGAAAGGTTGCAAGTTCAAATACCCGAGCTGACAAGGTACAAATCTGTCGTCGAACAGGCAGTTAACCCACTGTTCCTAGGCCGTCATTGAAAATAAGAATTTGTTCTTAACTGACTTGCCTAGTTACATAAAGGTAAAATATAGGTTAAAAAGCAACAAAACTACATTTAAGCAATAATGCTTGAGGGGGTGTGATATATATATAGCCAATATACCACGGCTAAGGGCTGTTCTCAAGCACGACGCAACGCGGAGTGCCTGGACACAGCCCTTAGCTGTTGGCCATATATCACAAACCCCCCAAAGTGCCTTATTGCTATTATAAACTGGTTAGTAACTTAATTAGAGCAGTAAAAATAAATGTTTTGTCATGCCTGTGGTGTATGTATATATATATACGGTCTGGTATTCCAGGCTGTCAGCCAATCAGCATTCAGGGCTCAAACCATCCAGTTTATAATATAAGATTATGTAAAAACAGGCTGTGTTACTACGGCATTGAAAATAGGCCTCCCCTGTTCTGAAAGAACCCAGTATGCTGTATGATCCCTAGATGCAGCGTAGCACCAGCAGTCGTGGTAGCGGGGGACCTCGCGGTGTGCTGGTTGGGGAGGGCCCAGCAGAGAAGGGTCTCAGTCTCCTGGTCCAGCAGGTCCTGGGGAAACCCCTAGATAAGATGGAACAGCTGTCTAACTGGGAGAGACGACCACTGAGGACGAGTCAGCTACGCTACGCCGGTAAACCCACACACACATTCTAGTACTGCTATGCAGGCACACACACATACCAACTGTGAGATACGACCGCACCGGACCATCCAGCTCCGCTACGGAGGTGTTCACACACACACATACCAACTGTGATCAGCCTGTTGTCATCTTCTTTACCATTCTCACTGTGCTCCAGAATGCCAGACACATCTCTCACGCTCTTTGTCTCTCCTTGTTCTCCTTTCTCTCTCGCTCGCCACTCTTTCTCGCTCTCCGCTCTCTCTCATTCCTGCAAAGGCCAATTTAGGGAACTGAACTGGAGCCTCGTTCCAATGTCCATACTTAATTTCATAGCTACTTCTTAGAATGCATGCCAAATATATGTCCTCATACTTCAGTAGTATCCTAGTGTAGACATTTTAAACGCTGTCTGTCTCTGAAGAGATAAAGGGACAGACGATACTATCTCTCTCTTTTGATCTTCGTTCTTATCTTTATGGCTCTCATCTCTTCATCTTTTATTTTTTCCAGTGTTTTTCTCTCACGCCTTCTCACGTCAATCTCCTCTCTCTCTCGCTTCTCTCTAAACCTCCTATCTCTTGCTCTCTCACCTTCCTCTCTCTCGTCTCTCTCACACACTCCTCTCTCTCGTCTCTCTCTCTCACACACTCCTCTCTCTCATCTCTCTCTCTCTCCTCTATCCCTCCTCTCACCATCACCTCTCTAGCTGTCGATGCATACTGCTTACTGGACGTCTACTCAGCCCTCTCTCGTGACCCAGCAAGCTTTGGGCTGCCACAGGACTTGTGCTCCATCTCCTCACTTCAGACGGAGAAGAGTAAAGAGGAGAAGAAGCGGAAAGAGGAGAAGAAGAAGCAGGCCCGGCGCCGAGGGGTCAGAGGCTAACTACAACTTCTTCACATTGACACCACTGTTGTTTTGTTTGGTTAAGGGTTAGCCAGGGTTGTCATGGCTACATTTTTTTTTTACATCATGAAACTTGAATTCCAAGTGTGTTACTCACTATAAAAGGTCAGGAAGTATCTCCCCATTTCAAAACATTTCTCTCTACTGAACACAACCCATGTTTAAAGCTTTCTCTCTAATATCAGGCACACCAGGTGTCAGACCCAGCCCCAACCCCAACCCTAGGCCCAGAGAAAAGCCCCCAGCTTGGGGAGGACAGTCAGAGTCCACTGCCCCCACGCATGGCTCCTCAACAACTGCGTGTGGTGTGTGACAACATGCTGCAGGGTCTGGGGCGCTACCTGCGCTGTCTGGGGGTCGACGTGGTACTGCTGGAGAATACTGATGATCATAGGGTGGCTGCACAGGTAGGATAGACAGTAGGACAGACACACTGAGGCAGAAACCGGCTCAGATGATGACGCTAACTCTGTTTTCTTCTGTTCCTCAGTTAGCCCAAGAAGATGGACGAGTCATACTCACCTGTGGTCAGCCGTACCAGACGGTAAATATGAACTGCATGTTATAGAGTGTGTGTCTCACGTCTGTTTTTGAGCAGGGTTCTGACAATACAGTTGGTATATGCGGAGTCAGGAGATGTTCCGTGTGTGTTTGTGTGTCTAGCTGAAGTCCCAGGTGGGAGAGGGTCGCTGCATTGCGCTGGACTGCTCAGAGAAAGCCCGGGACCAGGCAGTACGAGTCCTGAAACACTTCAACGTCCAGCCAACCCAGTCGGACATATTCAGCCGCTGTCAGGTCGGTCAACAGTGTGTGTGGGTGTGATCGTTTGTACTTGTGTGTGTGCCATGGTTTCTGGTAGGAAAGTTTGGCACTGGACAAAGTGTCCGGCAAGATTTTAATTTACCGGATATTTGAGAAATTTACCAGATATTTACTTTTTAAGTTACTCTGCCATTTTGAAAGTAATGTCCACCCTGTCCTGGACTTTAGCCAAATAAGTCTATAAAAAACACAGTCGTTGTTAGAATCTAAACATCCCTAACAGAATTTGTGTTTATAAACAGTTTGTAAGAATTTGCCCCTTATTCTCTGCTAGTCAACCTACACAGCTGATGGCCCATTGAATCTACACCTAAACTACACCGAACAAAATAAAAACGCAACATGCAACAATTTGTAAGATTTTATTGAGTTACAATTCGTATAAGAAAACAGTCAATTGAAATAAAATCATTAGGCCTTCATTTTTTTAATGTATTATTTATTTTAACTAGGCAAGTCAGTTAAGAACAAATTCTTATTTACAATGACGGCCTTTACAATAACTGGCTTGTTCAGGGGCAGAACGACAGATCTTTACCTTGTCAGCTCGGGGATTCGATCTCGCAACATTTTGGTTACTGCTCCGACACGCGGCCCACTAGGCTACCTGCTGCCCCTAATCTATGAATTTCACAAGACTGTGAATACAGAGATGCATCTGTTGGTCACAAGGTAGGGGTGTGGATCAGAAAACCAGTCAGTATCTGGTCTGATATCCATTTGCCTCATGCAGTTCCACAAATCTCCTTCGCATAGAGTTGATCAGGCTGTTGATTGTGGCGTGTGGAATGTTGTCCCACTACCCTTCAATGGCTGTGTGGTTTTGCTGGATATTGGCTAATTGATAATCATATATTTGACTTTGAAGTTGGAGCATATTGACTGGTATTTCCATCAATGAATATAAAGCATTATGTTACCTTATTTTACCTTCCCCTGGACAGTTTGACCCATCAACAATTTTATTTATTGGCTTTTCATTTTGGGGGGGGGGGGCTAAAAGCTGGCAATAACCAGCTGCGGAAACCCTGCTACGTGCATATATGTGTGTGTTCACTTACATTCATTTTCACATGGACGGTTTCATAATTTCTGTCTCACTTTGAAGATGACAATCTACATAATGAAATAATTAGATAGAACACACATCTTATTTCCAGGTCACTTCCTGTTCATAACATCATGTGACTGTGGTTGTGCATTATGTCATCATAGACTTGTTTACATTATTCTTTAGGTATAATACATTATTCTTTAAGTGTTATACCTAAAGAATAATGTATTACTGTTGAACAAGGGTGTGGAACTCTTCTGAACATAAACAACAGAAACATATTGGTTGCTAGGGTGATGTGTACAGAATAAGCCAGCTTGTGGTGGTTTTGTTTAACGTATTTGCCGTGAATGATAAACAGAAATACAGTTATGACGTGTTAACAGAGTTATTTGTCCAAGAGGATGTCCAGTACTATAGAGTATCTCTAAGACACATGTCATGTCCTGGAATGGTGGAAAGGAATTGAGTGTGTCAGGAAGTAGCAGACGGATAGAACGGCGCTGGAGACCAGTTTCCTGTAAATCATCATGTTTGAAGTGCCTACTGTGGTAATATCACTGGAACAATGGGATCTTAACTGTGTGCTGTAAACAGGAGGCGACTGCTGGGAACCGACAAGACAGACAGACAGACAGACGGACTGAGCAGAGAGAGGGGTCGGCCACAGAGAGGAGGAAGAGGAGGAGGAGGAGGGCAGAGAGGAGGCGTAGGGAGACTGAGGAGGAGGATGGGAGAAACTGAGTAGAATGGATGTAAAGCAGAGGAAGGTGAAAATATGCAGAAAGAGGATAAACGAGATTGATAGAGAGAAAGTGAAATATGTAGACCGAGGATAAACGAGATTGATAGAGAGAAAGTTAAATATGTAGACTGAGGATAAACGAGATTGATAGAGAGAAAGTGAAATATGTAGACCGAGGATAAACGAGATTGATGGAGAGAAAGTGAAATATGCGGACTGAGAGGAAAAAATAGATTTGAAAGAGAGGGCCCGAGAGGATGAAATGGAAAAGGTAGAGGGGGTAGAAAATACCAGAAAATAATGTTCAGACATGATTCATTAATAGCATAATCCCTTCAAGTCGTCTGTTAATTAGTTTATTTCAAATCAAATAAATCAAATCAAATTTTATTTGTCACATACACATGGTTAGCAGATGTTAATGCGAGTGTAACGAAATGCTTGTGCTTCTAGTTCCGACAATGCAGTAATAACCAACGAGTAATCTAACAATTCCAAAACTACTACCTTATACACACAAGTGTAAAGGGATATTTGTACTCTCATAACTACAGAAGTCCATCTCTTCATCTTCTATTGGGCCAGACCTATAATGTTTTGATGTTTTCTACTTTTAAGTGTGGGAAAATAAGATATGCTTCTTATTACAGTGCCGCCGGAAAAATATTTTGACCCCTTGACTTTCTCCACATTTTGGTCTTGTTACAGCCTTATTCTAAAATGGATTAAATTGTTTTGTTTTTCTCCCTCAATCTACTCACAACACCCCATAATGGCAAAGCAAAAACAGGTTTTTAGAAATGTTTGCAAATGTGTAAAAACACAACAACCAGCCAGTCAGACCTACAGGACATATTTTAGACCAGACCTGGGTGTTCTGTCCTCCTAGGTGTTGTCTCCTTCCCAAATGTGTCCTTGTCTTTAACCTCCCGTAACGTCGTAACTCGTGACTGACTGACTACTGGACAAGTATCTCACTCCTCAATGCCTCCAGCCACCATTTGTCCAAGGCAGTTTGCCTCAAATGGTTCTGTCTCTGACCACACTGCTTTTTCTAACCCATACAGTATCTGTGGAAGCGAAAGGACCTTAGTTTAGTTTAAGAGTTGGTTTGTGGTCTGAAATATGTTAGATTGCTGCTGAAGACTCGTGAAAAGCTGCTACACAAAACCACTGTCTTAAATTAAGCCAAGTGAGCAGCTTTCTTGTTCTGATCAAAAGATACAATAGACTGAAATAAATACACCCTTAAACTCCAGTTTGTTGTGTAACGTAGGCCATTGACAAACCACTTCTATATAGTCAGTGGTGAAACAGTGAAGAGAAAGGGTAGGTTAAGTCATGTGAAGGCATGCGTGATACGACGGGGCAGAGGGGCTTATATTGGGAAGGAAGGGTGCGTGTCTGAGCTCTCGTAGGCACCCCTGGGGCTGGGGGTGTGTTGAAAGCCCACCCAGGGGATGTTAACCCCTTTGTTATCTGATTGTAAAGTCTTTTGATTCGCTTTGTGGTGGGTGTCTTTCTCTTGACCAGGCCTCAACTCCCACGGACACACACTCACCCTCACACACGAGCACGCACGGACACACACACACCCTCACACACGAGCACGCACGGACACACACACAGTGGATGGGTGTCTTTCTCTTGACCAGGCCCAGTCTCAACTCCCACCAAAACCCTACTTAACCCCTCTTCCACGAGCACGCACGGACACACACACACAGTGGATGGGTGTCTTTCTTGACCAGCCTCAACTCAGACCCCTCCCCCTTTCTGCTCCCCCGTTCCCCCTGAAAGCCTCTCTCTCTGGGAGGCACTAGAGGTCATTCCTGGTCGTGGACCTCCTCTATACCCCCTGTGTGGCCCATTGATACACAGCCTGACCACAGCCTGAGAAAAGACCATGTCATTTATAATCCCCTTTTTCTCTCTTTTTCTCGCTTTCTCTCTCTCTTGCTCTTTTTCTGTCTATCTCTCCTCTCCACTCACTTGTCTTTGACTGTTTTGAAGTTGTGTGTGCAAATGTGAGATTGGATTCCATTTTGCTTCTCTAAAAGCTGACCTTTCTACCACAGTCTTTACAAACCCAGCGATAATTCCCAACTCTGACTCTCTTCAGCAGGACTTTCATCCAAATGACACAACAGTATTTAGTGAAACGACCACTCTAACAACTGGGAGAAAGGGGTAGACTAGCTCTCTGTAACAGTAGTTTCTGAGATGAACTCAGCATGTGCTTAGATCAGATAATTGTGTCAGTCTACCAGCCTTTGGTCACTGTATAGTGAGACGTATTTTTTAGTAGACACTCTTATCCAGAGCGGCTAACAGTAGTGAGTTCATACTGGTCCCCCGTGGGTATCGAACCCACAACCCTGGCATTACAAACGCCACGCTCTACCTACTGAGCTACACCTGGCCAGACCTCAACAATATAACCAAGGCTCTCAGGTGGGTTACTCATAGAAATCATCTGGGATTCCTACAGTAACAGAACGACACAGTCCATTCCAGACCGAAGGTTGAGCAAATAAGTCACGGAGCACTGCACTACCGTCACTCTAGCTGTCAAATAAGTCACGGAGCACTAATAAGTCACGGAGCACTGCACTACCGTCACTCTAGCTGTCAAATATCACAATGTGTTTTTATATCTTATCGCCTGAGACGAACAGTCCATTTAGTGCCCAACGGTCTACTCCAATGTCGTTAATGTAAACGCCTCGCATCATATTACTACAGTTGGTTTACCATTCACTTTACTGATAACTAAGTAGTGAATCATGAATTCATTCATATTATTGTGGACCATGAGAGATTCAACTGTGTGTGTGTGTGTGTGTGTGTGGTTCTTATATACCAAGGAGGTTTCACTTCTGTTCTGCTGACCTTATTTATCATTTTAGATCTCTGTAGAATGTACCCTTGACGTGCCCATATCATTTTAATCTCTGAACTCCTTCCTCTCCCTGAATTCCATGAAGGGGATAGGTGGATAGAGTTAGGTTCACAGTCCACCACTCCCTCACCACCACTCCCACCAGTGGAGGACGGCTTATAATAATGTCTGGAACAGAGTAAATGGAATGGCATCAAACCACGTGTTTGATACCATTCCACTGACTCCACTCCAGACATTATTATAAGCCGTCCTCCACTGGTGGTAGTGGTGGTGAGGGAGTGGTGGACTCTATTCGCTTTATAGTGGACTACTTTTGACCAGAGCACGAAGGTGCGTTTTGGGACGCAGAACTCTGACTCTACTGTACCCATCCCAATCTATATCTAGGACGAGGGTGGGCATTCCAGTCCTCCAGGGCCTGATTGGTGTCACAGTTTTGCCCCAGCTAACACACCTGACTCCAATCATCACCTAATCATGATCTTCAGTTTAGAATGCAATTCGATTAATCAGCTGTGTTTGCTAGGGAAGGAGAAGAAGTGTGACACCAATCAGACCCTCGAGGACCAGAGTTGCCTACGCCTGATCTAGGGAATAAGGTGGCTTTTGGGACGCAGAACTCTGACCCTGCTGTACCCTTCCCAATCTATATTTTCCGTCAAATGCATCAGATGTTTGCCCCGGACTTTAAAATAAATAAATAAATGAGATAGACATCTGCTTGCCCTGCCTAACTGCCTGTCTAGCCCCAGCCCTAGACAGACGCAGCAGTGCAGAACTCAGGTTCCCACGAGCCACAGTGAGAGAAGTGAAAACAGCAACAGGAACTGCAACAGCGTGAGAGTAACAAACGAGTGAGGGATTGATAGTGAGAGAGAAAGGGAGAGATTGATAGTGAGAAGGAAAGGGAGAGATTGATAGTGAGAGGTGAGAGAGAAAGGGAGAGTGATAGTGAGAGGTTAGAGAGAAGCAGGTGAGAGAGAGTGAAGAGAGATTTCTAGTGTGGGGGGAGGAAGAGGGAGGGGAGAAGTACGAGAGAGGGAGGGAGAGGCGATTGGAGGACTCGGTGCTTTGAAATTTGATCTACAAAGAGGGCAATGGGCTGAGAGGAAAAAAAGGAAGAATGTAAGAGGATGAGACAAGTTTTAAGTTTCCCTTCACTGGGTGGGTGTGTGAAGTGTGTTACCCTTTACTGGGAGTCTGGGAGTGTGAGAGTGTATCTGTGTGTCAGAATCTGGGTTTGGCCTTGCCACACACTAAACACCTTATGCTCAATCACTTACACACACACACATACACATACACATACACACCTACATACATACACACAGTGGGGCAAAAAAGTATTTTGTCAGCCACCAATTGTGCAATTTCTCCCACTTAAAAAGATGAGAGGCCTGTAATTTTCATCATAGGTACACTTCAACTATGACAGACAAAATGAGAAAAAAATCCAGAAAATCACATTGTAGGATTTTTAATGAATTTATTTGCAAATTATGGTGGAAAATAAGTATTTGGTCACCTACAAACAAGCAAGATTTCTGGCTCTCACAGACCTGTAACTTCTGTAACCAGGCTGGGAAGACTGAATCTGCAATAGGTAAGCAGCTTGGTTTGAAGAAATCAACTGTGGGAGCAATTATTAGGAAATGGAAGACATACAAGACCACTGATAATCTCCCTCGATCTGGGGCTCCACGCAAGATCTCACCCCGTGGGGTCAAAATGATCACAAGAACGGTGAGCAAAAATCCCAGAACCACACGGGGGACCTAGTGAATGACCTGCAGAGAGCTGGGACCAAAGTAACAAAGTCTACCATCAGTAACACACTACGCCGCCAGGGACTCAAATCCTGCAGTGCCAGACGTGTCCCCCTGCTTAAGCCAGTATATGTCCAGGTCCGTCTGAAGTTTGCTAGAGAGCATTTGGATGATCCAGAAGAAGATTGGGAGAATGTCATATGGTCAGATGAAACCAAAATAGAACTTTTGGTAAAAACTCAACTCGTCGTGTTTGGAGGACAAAGAATGCTGAGTTGCATCCAAAGAACACCATACCTACTGTGAAGCATGGGGGTGGAAACATCATGCTTTGGGGGTGTTTTTCTGCATATGAACCAGGATGACTAATCCGTGTAAAGGAAATAATTAATGGGGCCATGTATCGTGAGATTTTGAGTGAAAACCTCCTTCCATCAGCAAGGGCATTGAAGATGAAACGTGGCTGGGTCTTTCAGCATGACAATGATCCCAAACACACCGCCCGGGCAACGGAGTGGCTTCGTGTGAAGCATTTCAAGGTCCTGGAGTGGCCTAGCCAGTCTCCAGATCTCAACCCCATAGAAAATCTTTGGAGGGAGTTGAAAGTGTGTCTGTGTTGCCCAGCAACAGCCCCAAAACATCACTGCTCTAGAGGAGATCTGCAAGGAGGAATGGGCCAAAATACCAGCAACAGTGTGTGAAAACCTTGTGAAGACTTACAGAAAACGTTTGACCTCTGTCATTGCCAACAAAGGGTATATAACAAAGTATTGAGATAAACTTTTGTGATTGACCAAATACTTATTTTCCACCATAATTTGCAAATAAATTCATAAAAAATCCTACAATGTGATTTTCTGGATATTTTTTCTTCTCATTTTGTATGTCATAGTTGAAGTGTACCTATGATGAAAATTACAGGCCTCTCATCTTTTTAAGTGGGAGAACTTGCACAATGGGTGGCCGACCTAAATAATTTTTTGCCCCACTGTACATAGACATGATTTGGAAAGGCACACACCTTTCTATATAAGGTCCCACAGTTGACAGTGCCTGTCAGAGCAAAAAACAAGCCATGAGGCCAAAGGAATTGTCCGTAAAATCAGGATTGTGTTGAGGCACATCTGGGGAAGGGTACCAAAACATTTAGGTCCCCAAGAACAATGGCCTCCATCATTCTTAAATGGAATAAGTTTGGAACCACTGAGACTCCTCCTAGAGCTGGCCGCCCAGCCAAACTGAGCAGTTGAGGAAGATGGGCCTTGGTCAGGGAGGTAACCAAGAACCAGATGGTCACTCTGACAGAGCTCCATAGTTCCTCTGTGGAGATGGGAGAACCTTCCAGAAGGACTACTATCTCTGCAGCACTCCACCAATCAGGCCTTTATGGTAGAGTGGCAAGACGGAAGCCACTCCTCAGTAAAAGGCACATGACAGCCAGCATGGAGTTTGCCAAAAGGCACCTAAAGACTCTCAGACCATGAGAAACAAAATTCTCTGGTCTGATGATGCCAAGATTGAACTGGCACCAAACCTGGCACCATCCCTACGGTGAAGCATGGTGATGGGAGCATCATGCTTTGGGGATGTTTTTCAGCAGCAAGGACTGTGAGACTAGTCAGGATCGAGGGAAAGATGAACGGGGCAAAGTACAGAGAGATCCTTGATGAAAACCTGCTCGGGACCTCAGACTGGGGCGAAGGTTCACCTTCCAACAGGACAATGACCCTAAGCACACAGCCAGGACAATGACCCTAAGCACACAGCCAGGACAATGACCCTAAGCACACAGCCAGGACAACGACCCTAAGCACACAGCCAGGATAACGACCCTAAGCACACAGCCAGGATAACGACCCTAAGCACACAGCCGAGATAACGACCCTAAGCACACAGCCGAGATATCGACCCTAAGCACACAGCCAAGATATCGACCCTAAGCACACAGCCGAGATAAGGACCCTAAGCACACAGCCGAGATAAGGACCCTAAGCACACAGCCGAGATAAGGACCCTAAGCACACAGCCGAGATATCGACCCTAAGCACACAGCTGAGATAAGGACCCTAAGCACACAGCCAGGATAAGCACACAGCCTAAGCACACAGCCAGGATAACGACCCTAAGCACACAGCCAGGGTAACGACCCTAAGCACACAGCCAGGATAACGACCCTAAGCACACAGCCAGGATAACGACCCTAAGCACACAGCCAAGATAACGACCCTAAGCACACAGCCAAGATAACGACCCTAAGTACACAGCCAAGACAACATTCTCAAAGTATGAATCCCTGAGCTGCGTGGTGAAAAGTCTGTGCCCTTGAGCAAGGCGCTTGATAAGTGTCTGCTAAATGACTAAAATGTAAAATGAGGAGGGGTGAAGGAGGTTAAGAGGGGGAGAGACGTTCCTCAGATATGCCAAGACATTCCTAGGAGAAACCATCCCAAATATTTCCCACTATGTGGCAAAGGGTTGGTGTCTCCTGTTACTGACTGGGCGTGGAGCAAAGTCAAACACACACCTTTCATAAACACTGACTGACAGGCGGTCTGCAGACTGAGGAAAGCCTGAGGCCCTGTAGATGATTGTGTCTCTGCCTGGTGTGTGAAAGTCGAGAGAGAGCGCGTGAAAGTCGAGAGAGAGCCCTGAAAGTCGAGAGAGAGAGAGAGCGTGAAATTCGAGAGAGAGAGCGTGAAATTCGAGAGAGAGAGCGTGAAATTCGAGAGAGAGAGAGCGTGAAATTCGAGAGAGAGCGTGTGAAATTCCAGAGAGAGCAAGTGAAAGTCGAGAGAGAGAGCAAGTGAAAGTCGAGAGAGAGAGAGCACATAAGTCGAGAGAGAGCTCGTGGAAGTCGAGAGAGAGAGCTCGTGGAAGTCGAGAGAGAGAGCTCGTGAAAGTCGAGAGAGAGAGCTCGTGAAAGTCGAGAGAGAGAGCTCGTGAAAGTCGAGAGAGAGAGCTCGTGAAAGTCGAGAGAGAGAGCTCGTGAAAGTCGAGAGAGAGAGCTCGTGAAAGTCGAGAGAGAGAGCTCGTGAAAGTCGAGAGAGAGAGCTCGTGAAAGTCGAGAGAGAGCTCGTGAAAGTCGAGAGAGAGAGCTCGTGAAAGTCGAGAGAGAGAGCTCGTGAAAGTCGAGAGAGAGAGCTCGTGAAAGTCGAGAGAGAGAGCTCGTGAAAGTCGAGAGAGAGAGCTCGTGAAAGTCGAGAGAGAGAGCTCGTGAAAGTCGAGAGAGAGAGCTCGTGAAAGTCGAGAGAGAGAGAGAGCTCGTGAAAGTCGAGAGAGAGAGAGAGCTCGTGAAAGTCGAGAGAGAGCGCGTGAAAGTCGAGAGAAAAATCCCCTATAGAGAGAGGCTGCAGTTAGTGAACCTGTGCATCTTCATGGTGACTGCTGTCCCATGTTCAAGTTGATTCTCGCTCCTGTCTGTCTGTCCTGTAAGACAATAGAGTAGAGTCTCAGGAAGTGAAGTTGGCTGATGTTAACATCCCTGGATGAGCCATAAGATGAGCTGTCTGTCAGCAGCATCTGGTCTGAAAGGAACCACGTCTCCTCTGTTTTCTCAGTCGTTTTGGCCTGGAGATCACATAGTACAAGGATGACACCTCTAGGTGTGTGTGAACCGCTTGTCTGTGTGTGTGACTGTGTGTGTGAGAGAGGCCGTTCCATGCATGTCACCTTACACGGTTAGCCAGAATGACGGACGCTGTGTGCCTTGGTGTGAGAGACTGTGACTGTGTGTGAGGACGGACCCCGGGGTTGGCGTGCTCAAGGACACTTCATTAAAGATCCTGGGGATCGTTTTAGAGTTAATAATCTGGCCACCGCTTCCTGTTCACACCCCTCCCTCCCCCGTCTCCCCCACACTGGGCCCTCCAGCTCTCCCTCTCTCTCTGATTCAGATTAGCCGTGGCGAGGAATCCGGAGCACCTGGCTGCTGGAATGTCCTGTTTGTCTTTGCTCTGTTTGTGCTTTTGTACGCTGTGTTTTGATTGGCTGGCTGGCATTTGTGTGTATGTGTGTGTGTGTGTGTGTGTGTGTGTGTGTGTGTGTGTGTGAGAGACTGCCTGCGAAAGGTCCTAGGCTGGCCTGATGTGTCCCATTGTCTGGGAGCCAAGCTGCTTCCTGCCACTGCTTTCTCCTGTAGCCAGACCAGAGAGGTGTGTGAGAGAGGGGGGGACCCTCAATGGGACTTTTCCTCCAAACACCAATACAATGAAGTAGTGCGTAATTTCCGCTGTACCCCCCCCACCACATCTTTATAACACACACACTGCTTCTCATGCACTCAATAATGAACCTATATTATTCCACCAGTTGCTCTGAGCTCTTTCTCCAGTTCTAGAATGGACTCTCCTCTCTAGCCTACACTGTTCTGACTTACTGTTCCTAGTGTTCTGTGTAGTAGTCAGTTACGTGTCTGTGTGTGTGTGTTCTGAGTTGTAGTCATGTTGTAATTTATTAAACTACAGTGAGTGTTGGGGTCTGACACAGTCTAAATGGAAAAGGTCTGACTAAGGGGCCAATGTGAGGCCTTCAGCAAAATAATGACAGATCGAGAGAGATGGAGGGGGCATGGGGGTAGAGAGAGGATGGGGGAGGGGGAGGGATTAGTTGGAGATGGGGGGAGCAGTTGGAGAGAGGGGGAGCAGTTGGAGGGAGGGAGAAGAGGGAGTAGTTGGAGGGCGGGAGAGGGGGTGAGCAGTTGGAGAAAGAGGGGTGAACAGTTGGAGAAAGAGGGGTGAGCAGTTGGAGAGGGCAGGGGGAGAGCAGTTGGAGAGGGCGGGGGGGAGCAGTTGGAGAGGGGGGGTGAGCAGTTGGAGAAAGAGGGGTGAGCAGTTGGAGAAAGCAGGGGTGAGCAGTTGGGGGAGCAGTTGGGGAGAGAGCGAGGGGGAGCAGTTGGGGAGAGCGAGGGGGAGCAGTTGGAGAGAGGGGGGAGCAGTTGGAGAGAGGGGGAGCAGTTGGAGAGAGGGGGAGCAGTTGGAGAGAGGGGGAGCAGTTGGAGAGAGGGGGAGCAGTTGGAGAGAGGGGGAGCAGTTGGAGAGAGGGGGAGCAGTTGGAGAGAGGGGGAGCAGTTGGAGAGAGAGGGGGGCAGTTGGAGAGAGGGAGAGGGGGGAGCAGGGAGGGGGAGCAATTGGAGAGGGGGAGCAGTTGGAGAGAGGGGGAGCAGTTGGAGAGAGGGGGAGCAGTTGGAGAGAGGGGGGGAGCAGTTGGAGAGAAGGGGGAGCAGTTGGAGAGAGGGGGAGCAGTTGGAGAGAGGGGGAGCAGTTGGAGAGAGGGGGAGCAGTTGGAGAGAAGGGGGAGCAGTTGGAGAGAGGGGGGAGCAGTTGGAGAGAGAGGGGGGCAGTTGGAGAGAGGGAGAGGGGGAGCAGTTGGAGAGGGGGAGCAATTGGAGAGGGGGGCAGTTGGAGAGAGATAGAGAGGGGGAGCATTTGGAGAGTGGGGGAGCAGTTGGAGAGGGGGAGCAGTTGGAGAGGGGGGCAGTTGGACAGAGGGGGAACAATTAGATGGAGGGATAAAATATGGAGAGCGAGCAAGAGACAGAGGAAATATGAATTCCTGCTGTGTGGTGATGTCATGAGAACTGGCCCAGGGCAGACAGAGATGTTTATGTTCTCCAGAGTAGAAACCGCTCTGGGGGTGGGGTGGGGTGGGGTCACTTTTTTGCACCCGCAGCACAGGGAGAGAGCCGAGCAGTGTGCATTCTCAGAACGGAGCGGAGGGAACACCAGCAAGGAACTTAGTCATAGCCTACAGTAGCTAGCTAGCAGGTGTGTGTCTGTGACACGCAACGACCCCAATTATACATCCTGCATTATCAACTAACCAAGCTTCTAGAGCTGCCTGGCATTCTTTCCAGTTATAGTAATAATATGCCACGCGTTTTATCCAGAGACTCACACTAGTAGTTTAGGGCTGTCCCTGACTAAAAAATGTATATATATTGGTCGACCAATAAATTGGTTGAAAATGTTAGATGTATTTTTCCGTATATAGAGACATCCGATGTGTTTTAATAAATTGAATTGTTTTATTTAACCTTTTATTTAACCTTTTATTTAACTAGGCAAGTCCGTTAAGAACAAATTCTTATTTACAATGATGGCCAAACACGGACGACGCTGGGCCAATTGTGCGCCGTCCTATGGGACTGCCCCAGGTGGCATTGAGCTTGTCTGATGTTTAACGCTTACGGTCTTGATGAAATAAGACAAATGCCTCCGATGGCACCAGAGATCTAGATAACCAGAAGAAAAAAACCTTCAACTGACTCAACTATTCTCCTCCTGCTGGCTTTCACAGATTCTGCCACTACTCTCCTGAAGTTGCCGGTAAAAGGCTACACGAAGAGTCAGCAACCTTTCTCATGTTGAATGCCAATTTATCTTACCATTTCTACTGATCTGCATGCCAGTTATGATTTTCATATACACATTTTCGTGAAACAGTTATATTTAATTTATAATAACGTATCTCAAAACCATGTGGTTAATCAAAATTATATCCAAATCTAAATGAAAATGATACAAACCTAAAAAAGTGACTTCTATTGCCATTGCCAACAATGTACAAATAGCCTACATAAAGCCAACAAATAAAAGCATTGCATCCTGCAGGTAGAAAATATCCTGATTTTAAAAATAAATATCCTTTAAATCATATTGGCTACACATGGCCTGTCTGCAACCAACTTGAAACATTGTATCAACTATTAACTTGGGTCTGGCCTGAAGCTTGAGCTACTGAACTGAACTTGGGCCAGTGAGCTTGGGATAGACATAGCTGTAGGCCATTTACGCAAGAGATAAGAAGCTCACCGGAGCGGAGTACTGGCACCTCAAATGTTCTACTTATTGAGCTCCTGTTCCTCTTTATAGAATATTAGCTCAAAAGTATTGAGGAGCTCCTGCACCTAAATATAAACAGTACCAGCACCCAAAATGAGTACCGGAACATATTTCAGTTCAAGTCAAGCACTGATGAGAAGTAATCAGGTAGGCCTATTTTATGACTTTTCCACTGAATCAGAGCATAGCATTTTTCCCCTTCACTCAGTTGTTATCGAACGGGAGAGAGCTGGAAAGATTTTTCTAATTAATTGAGGAACTATTGTCATTCTCAATGTATGTAAAAACAGACTTTGTTTGCTTGCTGTTTGAGGTGAAGAAAACATTACTTTAGGAAGCTCCACAGGTCATTAGTTGTGTTAAGCCAATCAGAAATCAGATCTCCAAATAGGCACCTTTTACATTGCATTCGGAAAGTATTCAGACCCCTTTACTTTTCCACTTTTTGTTACGTTACAGCCTTATTCTAAAATGTATTAAATAGTAGTTTTCCTCATCAGTCTACACACAATACCCTATAATAACAAAGCAAAACCTTATTTTTTTTGTTTGCAAATGTATTTAAAAAAAAAAAAAAATCATATTTACATAAGTATTCAGACCCTATACTCAGAACTTTGTTGAAGCACCTTTGGCAGCGATTACAGCCTCGATTCTTCTTGGGTATGACGCTACAAGCTTGGCACAACTGTATTTGGGGAGTTTCTCCCATTCTTCTCTGCAGATCCTCTCAAACTCTTGTCAGGTTGGATGGGGAGCATTGCTGCACATATATTTTCAGGTCTCTTCAGGGATGTTCGATCGGGTTCAAGTCTGGGTTCTGGCTGGGCCACTCAAGGACATTCAAAGACTTGTCCCGAAGCCACTCCTGCATTGTCTTGTCTGTGTGCTTAGGGTTGTTGTCCTATTGGAAGGTGAAACTTCACCCCAGTCTGAGCTTGTAGCGTCACCCACGAAGACTCAAGGCTGTAATCGCTGCCAAAGGTCTGTCAACAAAATCATGAGTGAAGAGTCTGAATACTTTTTTAATTGTCCTAAAAAACAGTTTTGCTTTGTCATGATGGGGTATTGTGTGTAGATTGAGGGGGAAAAACAATGTAATACATTTTAGAATAAGGCTGTAACGTAACAAAATGTGTGAAAAGTCCAGGGATCTGAATACTTCCCGACTGCATTGTGTATATATATTTGTTACTGCTCGACTACAACATTCTCGGTCGACCAACAGCCTAACGAACAAACAATTGACCATTTGGGGTCTGCCCTAGTACAGAGAATACAATACACGTTTAGGTATGTGTAAATGATCCCTGCAGGAATTGAACCCACAACCGTGGCGTTGCTACCGTTTGACTCACACCGGGATAGTTGATTGAACCCACAACCGTGGCGTTGCTAGCGTTTGACTTATACACATATACAGTCTTCAGTTTAAAAACGTGCTTTTTTCATTCATTGTTAGAATAAAAATACAGTTCCTAATTCAGTTTAAAGACCCTAAAAGCCAAAACGCAATCAAAACAAAAAGATTCACAAGCTTGATGTAGTTATTGCATGCTAGGAATATGGGACCAAAGAATAAATGTTTGGTAAGTTACATTTTTCCAAATACTTCAAAGTGGGGTACTGTAGACGTGTTTAGTCTCCTTGACTCAATGTTATTGATGCATCTCAACTGGTTGTTTCTAGTACTTTTACACTAGTTACGACCAATAAACTTTGATTTGATTTGACTGTGTTGGGTCTCCTGGTCTGTGTTGGGTCTCCTGGTCTGTGTTGGGTCTCCTGGTCTGTGCTGGGTCTCCTGGTCTGTGCTGGGTCTCCTGGTCTGTGTTGGGTCTCCTGGTCTGTGCTGGGTCTCCTGGTCTGAGTTGGGTCTCCTGGTCTGTGTTGGGTCTCCTGGTCTTGTCCCCAGTGTTCTGGTCTCTCGCTGCTTGGTCTCTGGTAATATAGCTTGTGTAAACATAACATGACAGGCATTTAAAGAAATTGCTCTCAGGTCATAGTGTAAGAGGGACATTAAGAAGAGATGTGGATTCCTCATGCACACACGCACACACTCTCACACAGAGACACCCACACACACTCACACAGAGACACCCACACACACACACTGCAGGGGAATGTTAACTGTGTAAGCAGCACCAGGGTTTAGACTCACGCTGTTCCCAGAGGAGACCCCCAGCACTAGTGCTGAGTGATTAACCGAAATGTAGGTTATTTTTTGTTCAATTATTTGAATTCCATTTTGTTCCGTTTTTTTCTTCTTCTGTGAGTTCAATGCACAGATTGCACTGCAATTTTTTTGGAGGACCAAAAAAGCCGATACCGATTTAATCAGCCAATTTTTACTTATTTATTTGTAATAATGACAATTACAACAATACTGAATGAACACTTATTTTAACTTAATATAATACATCAATAAAATCAATTTAGCCTCAAGTAAATAATTAAACATGTTCAATTTGGTTTAAATAATGCAAAAACAAAGTGTTGGAGAAGAAAGTAAAAGTGCAATATGTGCTATGTAAGAAAGCTAACGTTTCAGTTCCTTGCTCAGAACATGAGAACATATGAAAGCTGGTGGTTCCTTTTAACATGAGTCTTCAATATTCCCAGGTAAGAAGTTTTAGGTTGTAGTTATTATAGGAATTATAGGACTATTTCCTCTATACCATTTGTATTTCATTAACCTTTGACTATTGGATGTTCTTATAGGCACTTTAGTATTGCCAGTGTAACAGTATAGCTTCCGTCCCTCTCCTCGCTCATCCCTGGGCTCGAACCAGCAACATAACGACAACAGCCACCATCAAAGCAGCGATACCCATGCAGAGCAAGGGTAACAACTACTAGAAGGCTCAGAGCGAGTGACGTTTGAAACGCAATTAGCGCGCGCTAACTAGCTAGCCATTTCACTTCGGTTACACCAGCCTCATCTCGGGAGTTGATAGGCTTGAAGTCATAAACAGCGCAAAGCTTGACGCACAACGAAGAGCTGCTGGCAAAACGCACGAAAGTGCTGTTTGAATGAATGTTTACATGCCTGCTTCTGCCTACCACCGCTCAGTCAGATACTTAGATACTTGTATGCTCAGTCAGATTATATGCAACGCAGGACACGCTAGATAATATGTAGTAATATCATCAACCATGTGTAATTAACTAGTGATTATGATTGATTGTTTTTTATAAGATAAGTTTAATGCTAACTAGCAACTTACCTTGGCTTACTGCATTCGCGTAACAGGCAGTCTCCTTGTGGAGTGCAACGAGAGAGAGGCAGGTCGTTATTGCGTTGGACTAGTTAACTGTAAGTTTGCAAGATTGGATACCCCGAGCTGACAAGATGAAAATCTGTCGTTCTGCCCCTGAACGAGGCAGTTAACCCACTGTTCCTAGGCCGTCATTGAAAATAAGAATGTATTCTTAACTGACTTGCCTAGTTAAATAAAGGTAGAAAAATATATATATATAAAAAATTTTAAAAAACAACTTGGATGGAAAATGTCAAAATCGGCAAATCGGCGCCCAAAAATACCGATTTCCGATTTGTTATGAAAACTTGAAATATGCCCCAATTAATCGGTCAACCTCTAATATACACAACTGAAATATATTTTATTAATGTGAATAACTGATGGTTGCTAAGCAGTAATGGACAGTCACTACTTTTATTAATTGTTTTATTCTGTGTTACAGTATTCAAACCAAATCATGCATTTAATGTTTGAAAAAAATACGGTAACCGAAATCGAAAATATATATATATTTTTTGTTTGATTCATATTTTTGTTGTACTTTTTACCCCTTTTTCTCCCCAATTTTGTGATATCCATTTGGTAGTTACAGTCTTGTCCCATCGCTGCAACTCCCCTACGGACTCGGGAGAGGTCGGGAGCCATGCGTCCCCCGAAAAACAACCCTGACAACAACCCGCACTGCTTCTTGACACACTGCTCGCTTAACAAGGAAGCCAGCCACACCAATGTGTTGGAGGAAACACCGTACAGCTGGAAACGGCAGTCAGTTTGCAGGCGCCCGGCCCGCCACAGGGAGTTGCTAGAGTGTGATGGGACAAGGAAATCCCGGCCAGGCAAACCCTCCACTAACCTGGACGACACTTGGCCAATTGTGCGCCGCCTCATGGGTCTCCCAGTCACAGCTGGCTGTAACACAGCCTGGGATCGAGCTGTTGTGATGCCTTCGACCACTGCGCCACTCGGGATGCTGAAATCGAAAATCTTGATTTATTTTGTTGTAATTGAACCGGAACCTAACCGGCCTCAAAAAGCAATAATCGCTCAGCATTACCCAGTGTGTGTGTGTCAGAATGATGTGTGTTTTTGACATATTGCTGGTTGACGTTTGGCTATGTGCTGTCTTGTGTGATCCATCACTGTGATGTATTGTTGGTGTGTGTGTGTGTGTTTTACGTGTGAGCATGCTCATGTGCGTGTGTGTGTGCGTGTGTGCGCGTGCGTGTGTGTGTGCGCGTGTGTGTGTGTTTGCATGTTCGTACGTGTGTGTGTTGGGAATGGAGGTCAGCCTGATCCTGGCAGCGTTTCCCCTCTCCTCTATCCAGCCTGCTATGCTGCCTGCGTGATGTTATCAGGGTTGGGAGTCTGTTTGCTTTGGGAGTGCTGGGCAGTCCGGGGTGGAAACGAGACACCCCCAGGGGACAGCCGAGGTAGAGGGCCCAGGAAGTTAAAGACTTTGGCCTGGGAAAGGGCTGCTGGGGCTGGGAGGCTGGGAGAGGGAGAGACCCGGACCAGTACTGAAAGACCGAGTGGATAAAAATGGAATGGAAAAAGAGCTAGCTAGCCCCGGTTGGGTTGAGATGATGATGCGCTACTTGCGTCTACCTTCCCTCCCCTCCTTTCCTCAAGACAAAAGCAGTTTTCTCACAGGAACAGGAAATGTAGGCTGCGCCAGCAGTTTAACTCTTGTGGTGAAAGAAGAACAGAAAGAGGATTCACCTTTTTATGTAACCTTTATTTAACCAAGTTAGACTAATTAGGGTTAACTTAAGTGCCTTGCTCAAGGGCACAGATATTTTTCACCTAGTCGGCTCAGGGATTCGAACCAGATACCTTTCGGTTACTGGCCCAACTCTCTTAACTGTTAGGCTACCTGCCGCTAGGTAGGTTGAGGGGTGGGTGAGGGCGTATAGAAGGGTGGGTGAGGGGCGTGGCAGTGCCAGTACAGGAAGTCTAAATATGGTAATTTGAAAGACGGTTTTATCCAAAGTGACTTACAGAACTGTCTTGTTCAGTATGGCCCATACATCAATCCAACCCACAATCTGATGCTGTGACACCATGCTCTCTAACCCACAAAATGTGATGTTATTATAACATTATCAGAAGCTTATGCATAGACAACAGGCTGCGTTGAGACAATGACCTATCAATGGCCCAAGCCCAGCTCGGTTAATACCTGCCATTGTGTTGCTGAGTCATCATAATGCTTCAGCAAATGTACATTATCCTTGGGGCGTTGGTAGACACAATGTAAGTAACCTAATTTATGTACCTCTAACTGCCCTGAATTCCTCTGCTGATCCTACAGCTATTGTATGCTGTAATCATATGCCTTTGAACCAGATGAATACTGTTTGGACTGAGGGGGTGGGCCCTAGTAGGAAGTCCACTGTGTGCAGTTCACCCTGCACTACTAAAAATAACCTGAGCATGTCTTCCTCTGCTAAGCTTTCCAGTAAAGCACGACAAATAATCAAGCATCCCAGAAAAGTGTTTAAAAGAGCCCACGTTAACATATGTAGCTTTAGAAACAAGGTTCATAAAATCAATAATTTGCTCGTAACAGATTACATTCATGTTCTGACAATCTCTGAAAATCACTTAGACAGTACCTTTGATGATAGTGGTAGCAATACATGGTTTAATAAGAAATACAGAAATGCCAAAGGTGGAGGTGTTGCTGCTTATATTCAGAACCACATTCCTGTAAGCTTAGAGAGGATCTCATGTTAAATACTGTTGAAGTAATATGGCTACAGGTTCATCTGCCTCACCTAAAGCCCATTCTGGTGGGAAACTGCTATAGACCACTAAGTGCTAACAGTCAGTGTCTGGATAATGTATGAAATGCTTGATAATGTATGTGATATCAATGGAGAGGTATACTTTCTGGGTGATTTTAAATATTGACTGGCTTTCATCATCATATTGCCTGGCTTTTACACTATGAAACAAAGATAAATGAAATAACAAATGATAGTAACAAGCTTTGGAGCACCTTAAAATTAAATATATATATATTTTTTTTACCCCTTTTTCTCCCCAATTTCGTGGTATCCAATTGTTTAGTAGCTACTATCTTGTCTCATCGCTACAACTCCCGTACGGGCTCGGGAGAGACGAAGGTTGAAAGTCATGCGTCCTCCGATACACAACCCAACCAAGCCGCAATGCTTCTTAACACAGCGCCATCCAACCCGGAAGCCAGCCGCACCAATGTGTCGGAGGAAACACCGTGCACCTGGCAACCTTGGTTAGCGCGCACTGCGCTCAGCCCGCCACAGGAGTCGCTGGTGCGCGATGAGACAAGGATTTCCCTACCGGCCAAACCCTCCCTAACCCGGGCGACGCTAGGCCAATTGTGCGTCGCCCCACGGACCTCCCGGTCACTACAGAGCCTGGGCGGGAACCCAGAGTCTCTGGTGGCACAGCTGGCGCTGCAGTACAGCGCCCTTAACCACTGCGACACCCGGGAGGCCCTAACATTTAATTTTGGGCAAAAAGGCAAACTCTACTCCATTTATTCAATCAGATGGCTCATTCATCACAAAACCCACTGAAATGGCCAACTACTTTAATGATTTTTTCATTGCCAAGATTCACAAACTTAGGCATGACATGCCAGCAACAAATGCTGACACGACACATCCAAGTATATCTGACCAAATTGTGAATGACAAGCATTGTAAGTTTGAATTCCGTAAAGGAAGTGTGGAAGAGGTAAAAAATGATTGTTGCCTATCAACAATGTCAGACCCCAGTGGCTTGTCAACTTGGATGGAAAATTACTGAGGATAATAGCAGACGATATTGCCACTCCACCCCTAAATTTAAGCCTACTAGAAAGTGTGTGCTCTCAGGCCTGGAGTGAACCAAAAGTTATTCCCCTACCTAAGAATAGTAAAGCCCCCTTAACTGGCTCAAATAGCCGACCAATCAGCCTGTTACCAACCCTTAGTGAACGTTTTGAAAAAATGATGTTTGACCAGATACAATGCTATTTTACAGTAAACAAATTGATAACAGATTTTCAGCATGCTTATAGGGAAGGACATTCAACAAGCACAGCACTTACACAAATGACTGACTGGCTGAGTGAAATTGATGATAAAAAGATTGTGGGGGCTCTTGTGTTAGACTTCAGTGTGGCTTTTGACATTATCAATCCTAGTCTGTTGCTGGAAAAACTTGTGTTATGGCTTTACACCCCCTGCTATGTTGCGGATAAAGAGTTACCGGTCTAACAGAACACAGAGAGTGTTCTTTAATGGAAGCCTCTCCAACAAAATCCAGGTAGAATCAGGAATTCCCCAGGGCAGCTGTCTAGGCCCCTTACTTTTTTCAATCTTTAGTAGTGACATGCCACTGGCTTTGAGTAAAGTGTGTCTATGTATGCGGATGACTCAACACTATACACGTCAGCTACCACACCGAATGAAATGACAGCAACTCTTAACAAAGAGCTGCAGTTTCAGAAGAGGTGGCAAGGAATAAGTTAGTCATAAATATTTTAAAAACTAAAAGCATTGTAGTTGGAACAAATCATTCACTAAACCTATTGGAGTAACCCTGGATTATAAAACTGTCATGATCAAAGCATATTGATACAATAGTAGCTAGGATGGTGATACGTCTGTCTATAATAAAGTGCTACTCTGCATTCTTAACATCACTATCAACAATGCAGGTCCTACAGGCCCTAGTTTTGTCGCACCAGGACTACTGTTCAGTCATGTGGTCTGGTGCCACACTTAGGAAAATTGCAATTGGTTCAGAACAGGCCAACATGGCTGGCCCTTGGATGTACACATAGAGCTAACATCAATAATATGCATGTCAATCTTTCCTGGCTCAAAGTGGAGGAGAGATTGACTTCATCACTACTTGTATTTGTGAGAGGTATTGGCATGTTGAATGCACCGAGCTGTCTGTTTAAATTACAGGCATTACTCGGACACCCATGCATACCCCACAAGACATGCCACCAGAGGTCTCTTCACAGTCCAGAACAGACTATGGGAGGCACACAGTGCGACACAGAGACATGACTACATGGAACTCTATTCCACATCTGGTAACTGATGCCAGCAGTAAAATTAGATTAAAAAACAGATAAAAATACACCTTATGGAACATCGGGGACTGTGAAGCAACACAAAGACACATGCATACAAACACACAATGACTTACACATTATACACATGTATTTTGTGTTATAGATATGTGGTAGTAGAGTAGAGGCCTGAGGGAACACACTTAATATGTTGTGAAATCTGTTATGAATGTATTGTGATGTTTTTAAAATGTATAACTGCCTTAATTTTCCTGGACCACATAATAAATACAAATGAACTCAGCAAAAAAATTAACATCCCTTTTTCAGGACTCTGTCTTTCAAAGATAATTTGTCAAAATCCAAATAACTTCACAAATCTTTATTGTAAATGGTTTAACTTCTTAAGGTATAGGGGGCAGCATTTTCACTTTTGGATAAATAGCGTGCCCAATTTCAACTTCCTGCTACTCATGCCAAGAATATAAGATATGCATATTAATAGTAGATTTGGATAGAAAACACTCTGAAGTTTCTAAAACTGTTTGAATCATGTCTGTGAGTATAACAGAACTTATGTAGCAGGCAAAACCCAGAGGACTAACCGTTCAGAATTTTTTTTTTTTTTAGGTCTCTGTCTGTTCAGTCAGTTCTCGTTGGGAAACGATATTTCTTAGGAACTTGTTTTCAGTTCCTACCGCTTCCACCACTGGATGTCACCAGTCTTTGGAATTTGGTTGAGGTTATTTCTTTGTAAAATGAAGAAGTACGGCCATCTAGGAACTGCGTAACACTGTTGAGAGTTGCGCAAGACTTGAAAAGTAGCTTGGTTTGTTGTCTTCCTGTATTGAACACAGATAGACCCGTCTTCAATTTGATCGATTATTAACGTTTAAAAATAACTAAAGTTGTATTACAAAAGTAGTTTGAAATGTTTTGCCAAAGTTTACAGGCAACTTTTGAAATATTTTGTAGTGACGTTGCGCAATTTGGAAGCTGTTTTTTGGAGATGCCGTGACGCCTCTTGCACTGAGATGCAGCGCCTTGCCACTCGGGTGCCCTCGTTTCTAATGAGGTAGGACAGTGCCAGACCAGGTCTCTCGGCCGTCCACCGCTTCCCAGAGCCAGTGTGTCTGTGTGTGATCACCACGGTGACAAAGATTCAACTGATTCCAATCAAAGCAGCAGCTCCATTGATGTGAGAGATTACACGCTGTCTGTTGGGGCCAAGATGAGGGTTCCAGGTGATTGGACACCCGTGTACCTGTCCATCTAGATAAGCCCCTCCCCCCCTGGATAGATTCCTTTCTTTCTGTTCTCTTCCCGTCCTTTTCCTCCGTCAGCCTCTGTCTATTTTTGTGAACTTGTGGCCGGTTCCCACAGTGTGGTTCCCATGGTTATCAGCATGGAGATAGCGAGCGAAGGGAGTGGGGGGTTGACAGAGAGCGGGAGACAGCAGTGCTGCACTGGCTGCTTTGAGAGCGAGCATAGTGGGCTCAGCTCTGTCACTGGAGGGAGAGAGGGGGGGGGGGCAAGCTGGTGTGCAGTTCATGAATATCAGTGTAGTGCAGGCTGCTGGAGAGGGGAGGGGTGCTCTGCCTCTGAGATAGAGGGCTGAGGTGGGGTAGGATGGAGCGAGGCGGAATAGAAGGGGGAGGGAGAGCTGTTTAGGGGGCGAAGGGGCACTGAAAAAGGGACAGATTCAGTTCCCACACTTATAATTACTGTGTCACAGGAGACTGAAAGGGACTGCCGCTGGCCCTGGGGAATTTAGCCGGGGGGAGGGAGGAGAGTGACACAGGAACTCTCTGCTCTTTCTATTGACTTTACCTCATTGCTTTCACACCAGTAGAGGTGACCCCCCCCACACACACACACTCCTTTCCATACCACCCCAACTCCTTAACCACCACCTCCTCGCTGCTTTTTAACATCCCCCTCTTCTCCTTCACCTCCCCTCCTCTCTTCTCCTTCTTAACCTCCCTGTCCTCTCTACTTCTACTTAACCTCCCCCGTCCTCTCTACTTCCTCTTAACCTCCCCCGTCCTCTCTACTTCTTCTTAACCTCCCCCTCTTCTCCTTCTTAACCTCCCCTCTTCTCCTTCTTAACCTCCCCCTCTTCTCCTTCTTAACCTCCCCTCTTCTACTTCTTAACCACCCCTCCTCTTCTACTTCTTAACCTCCCCTCCTCTCTTCTCCTTTTTAACCTCCCCTCCTCTCTTCTCCTTTTTAACCTCCCCCTCCTCTCTTCTCCTTTTTAACCTCCCCTCCTCTCTTCTCCTTCTTAATCTCCCCCTCCTCTCTTCTCCTTCTTAATCTTCCCCCTCCTCTCTTCTCCTTCTTAACCTCCCCTCCTCTCTTCTCCTTCTTAACCTCCCCCTCCTCTCTTCTCCTTCTTAACCTCCCCCTCCTCTCTTCTCCTTCTTAACCTCCCCCTCCTCTCTTCTCCTTCTTAACCTCCCCTCCTCTCTTTTCCTTCTTAACCTCCCCTCCTCTCTTTTCCTTCTTAACCCCCTCCTCTCTTTTCCTTCTTAACCCCCTCTCTTCTCCTTCTTCACCTCCCCCTCTCTTCTCCTTCTTCACCTCCCCCTCTCTTCTCCTTCTTCACCTCCCCCTCTCTTCTCCTTTCACCTCCCCCTCTCTTCTCCTTCTTCACCTCCCCTCTCTTCTCCGTCTTCACCTCCCCCTCTCTTCTCCTTCTTCACCTCCCCCTCCTCTCTTCTCCTTCTTAACCTCCCCTCCTCTCTTCTCCTTCTTAACCTCCCCTCCTCTCTTCCTTCTTAACCTCCCCTCCTCTCTTCTCCTTTTTAACCTCCCCTCCTCTCTTCTCCTTTTTAACCTCCCCTCCTCTCTTCTCCTTTTTAACCTCCCCCTCCTCTCTTCTCCTTCTTAATCTCCCCCTCCTCTCTTCTCCTTCTTAATCTTCCCCTCCTCTCTTCTCCTTCTTAACCTCCCCCTCCTCTCTTCTCCTTCTTAACCTCCCCCTCCTCTCTTCTCCTTCTTAACCTCCCCTCCTCTCTTCTCCTTCTTAACCTCCCCCTCCTCTCTTTTCCTTCTTAACCTCCCCCTCCTCTCTTTTCCTTCTTAACCCCCTCCTCTCTTTTCCTTCTTAACCCCCTCTCTTCTCCTTCTTCACCTCCCCCTCTCTTCTCCTTCTTCACCTCCCCCTCTCTTCTCCTTCTTCACCTCCCCCTCTCTTCTCCTTCTTCACCTCCCCTCTCTTCTCCTTCTTCACCTCCCCCTCCTCTCTTCTCCGTCTTCACCTCCCCTCCTCTCTTCTCCGTCTTCACCTCCCCTCCCCTCCCTCTTCTCCTTCTTAACCTCCCCCTCCTCTCTTCTCCTTCTTAACCTCCCCTCCTCTCTTCCTTCTTAACCTCCCCCTCCTCTCTTCTCCTTCTTAACCCCCCTCCTCTCTTTTCATTCTTAACCCCCTCCTCTCTTTTCATTCTTAACCCCCTCCTCTCTTCTCCTTCTTCACCTCCCCTCTCTTCTCCACCTCCCCCTCTCTTCTCCACCTCCCCTCTCTTCTCCTTCTTAACCACCCCCTCCTCTCGTCTCCTTCTTCACCTCCCCCTCTCTTCTCCTTCTTAACCTCACCCTCTTCTCCTTCTTAACCTCCTCCTCCCCTCTCCTCCTCCCCCTCCTCTCTCCTCCTTAACCTTCTCCTCCCCCTCTTCCTTCTTCTAAACTCCTCCTCCCCTCCTCTCTCCTCCTCCTTAACCTCCCACTCCTCGTTCCTCCTTCTTAACCTCCACCCCCATTCTCCTCTTTTAATGGTGCTTTTGTTCACGGTCTTGTCCTGCTTCCTTTTTGAAACCTGTCTCTTTCTCTCTCCCCATCTCTTCCTCCGCTACTTTCTACCTCCTCAGGCCGCTGCATCTCTTGTTGACACTGGTGCTTTGATGTCCCTCTGCGCACTCTCTCACACACACTCTCCATCAACTCATCCCTACTTCTATCTAGGTAGTTTCAGCCATAATTGTGTGAGACAGTAAAAAAATTGTACCTGAGGAGGCGTAAGATCAAAGTGTAGAAATTCACTTCTCCTTCCCCGTCCCACAGCTTCCTCATCTTTCTCCTGCACCTCACCATAGTCTCCCAACCCTGGCAAGGTCCTTGTCCCACCACCCCACACACCCTTCCCAGTCCCATCCCACAGCTTTCTCAGGGAGAGGCTCCTGCAGGGCAGAGCAGCAGCCACTGTCAATATTTACAGTTGATTATGAATCACGTAACATTACAATGTCATCCCGTGCATGCTTGTGTGTGCTTGTATCAGAACAAAGGTGTGAAATATGCGGCCGCGGTAGCGGGGTTGCGCAACGGAATCTGGTGGCGCTCCCATGACGGAGCCGTCAGACAGAAGCTTGGGAAGAGACAAGACAGAATGTTGACTTTGAGTGAGTGGGCGGGTACACTCACTAACCGTTGTTTTGGAACAGTTATGATCTGATTGTCTGTCTCAGGGAATCCTGTCCGCCGTTCATTCCATTTATATCTGCAACATTGTCAACATTGTTCTTATCTCTCAATAAACCCGTGGGAGTGCCGATTTAGGATCAGTTTCATATCTTAGTTCATATTGAATAAGATTACGTGTACGGGGGGGGGAGTAATCCTAGATCAGCACTTATCCTCTGAGATGCTTTATACATATGGGCCCTGGTCTCTGAATTCTCAGTATATTTTATGAGATATGACTAGTGGTTCTATTGAACCTGATCATTACAGCACTATATGTGTTGCTAATAAAAACACAATGTTAGCACAGTAATAACACTGCCATAACACAGTTAGGGCTGGCACACGCAAGGTGTTGTTGTGAACAAGTCTTTTGGTTCCCTTGGCAACGCCCACCACAATGCAGCAGCAGCACACATAGAAATATAATGAATAGAAGGGTCTTGGAACCTCTAACCCTAACAATTAGCTTGGTAAACTCCTGGGTATTGTAGAATGTTCATTCAAATGATGTTAACTGATGTGGCTCATGCAATGGAATGTATTTATTTATTTATGTTCTGTAATTCAACAAATTACAGAACATATTGATGGGTACACTTCCTACTTTTACTTCCTGCTTTTCTCCTATCGGTACACTCCCAATGGCCGCCGGTCCCCCCCCCCATTATGCCATCATTGACTTGAATGGGGATACCCATTATCTCTTTTCCCAAAACAGTTTCTTCCGGTCAGCAACACTCACAGACTAGCTGTTGAATACATTTTTTTGGGGGGGGGTTAGCTGTTTTTAAACTCCTTCAAAACTCATTACCCCAATCGCATTGTCCAAGGACCTTTTCAACATGTTGGTTGCCTGAGCTGTTTTGAGTTAGTAAGCCTCACCTATCTGGCCTGGTAAAGAAAGAGAGAGAGAGAGAGAGAGAGAGAGGTGAAAGGGAAAATAGAATGACCTCATAGGGCCAGGGAACAGTATTTGTGACTATCTAATGCTGAGACTACACTGAGGGCTAGGAGGGTAACAATCAATGGGGGTTTCTGTGCATGTGTGGAGCCCCTGGCTGTTCCCAAGCCACTACCAAACAAAGCCACTACCGGCCGGGATCTTGGGGCTAAGCCAAGGACATAAAGACTCCTCTTAATCAATTGCTCTGTTGCCTGGCCCTCTTTTTGCACTCGAACCTAAAGTACCCTTTTGAGCTCCAACATGACGTATGCTAGGCAAAAGAAAGAATGGGATTCTTCCTGATGAATCATGAATTTCTGTTTTTCTGACATTAACCTCCACTGATATAAAATTGGAGCTGACCCATCCCTAGACAAACTCCTGTTGTTCTGATTACATTCCTGCCAAGAAAATAACTAGAGATGGCCGAAACCAACAGTGAGCACAACAACATTATCTAGGCTACATAACCCAACACTATTAACATAACACAACATTATCTAGGCTACATAACCCAACACTATTAACATAACACAACATTATCTAGACTCCATAACCCAACACTATTAACATAACACAACATTATCTAGACTCCATAACCCAACACTATTAACATAACACAACATTATCTAGACTCCATAACCCAACACTATTAACATAACACAACATTATCTAGACTCCATAACCCAACACTATTAACATTAAACAACAATATTGCAATTCACAAAGTTGGAGGAAAACGGAAAGGAAAAAGCATGTTTGAAAAACCCCAGAAACTTGCACCGGCATCAAAAGTCAGCGGAAGCCAACATTATCTAGGCTACTGTGCCTTTGGAAAGTATTCAGACCCCTTGACCTTTCCCACATTTTGTTGTGTGACAGATTTATTCTAAAATGGATTAAATAAGTAAATAAATCACAGCAATCTACACATAATACCCCATAATGACACAGCCCCATTTTATTTTTTTACATTTTAGCAAACAGAAATACCGTATTTACATAAGTATTCAGACCCTTTCCTATGACACTTGACATTGAGCTCAGGTGCATCCTCTTTTCATTGATCATACTTGATGTGCACCTGTGGTAAATTCAATTGATTGGACATGATTTGGAAAGGCACACAACTGTCTATATAAGGTCCCACAGTTGACAGTGCATGTCAGAGCAAAAACCAAGCCATGAGGTCGAAGGAATTGTCCGTAGAGCTCCGAGGCAGGATTGTGTCGAGGCACAGATCTGGAGAAGGGTACCAAAACAATGTCTGCAGCATTGGAGGTCACCAAGAACACAGTGGCTTCCATTCTTAAATGGAAGAAGTTTGGACCCACCAAAACTATCCCTAGAGCTGGCCGCCCAGCCAAACTGAGCAATCGGAGGAGAAGGGCCTTGGTCAGGGAGGTGACCAAGAACCCGATGGTCACTCTGACAGAGCTCCAGAGTTCTTCTGTGGAGATGGGAGAAACTTCCAGAAGGGCAATCATCTCTGCAGCACCAATCAGGCCTTTATGGCCAGACATGACAGTCCGTTTGGAGTTTGCCAAAAGGCATCTAAAGACTATCAGACCATGAGAAACAAGATTCTCTGGTCTGATGAAACCAAGATTGAAATCTTTGGCCTGAATGTCAAGCGTCACGTCGGGAGAAAACCTGGCACCATCCCTACGATGAAGCATGGTGGTGGCAGTATCATGCTGTGGGGATGTTTTTCAGCGGCAAGGATTGGGAGGCTAGTCAGGCAAAGATGAACGGAGGAAAGTACAGAGAGATCCTTGATGAAAACCTGCTCCAGAACACTCAGGGCTTCAAATTGGGGAGAAGCTTCACCTTCCAAAAGGACAACAACCCTAAGCACACAGCCAAGACAACGCAGGAGTGACTTCGGGATAAGTCTCTGAATGTCCTTCAGTGGCCCAGCCAGAGCTCGGACTTGAACCTGATCGAACATCTCTGGATAGACCTGAAAATAGCAATGCACCCCATCTAACCTGTCAGAGCTTGACAGGATCTGCAGAGAAGATTGGGAGAGACTCTCCAAATTCAGGTGTGCCAAGCTTGTAGCGTCATACCCAAAACGACTCGATGCTGTAATCACTGCCAAAGGTGCTTCAACAAAGTACTGAGTAAAGGGTCTGAATACTTATGTAAATATGATATCTGTTTTTTATTTGTAATACATTTGCAACAGTTTCTATAAACCATTTCTATTAATTATTATGGGATATTGTGTGTAGATGGAGGAGAGAAAAATAATGTAATCCATTTTAGAATAAGGCTGTAACGTTTTAATTTTTACCTTTATTTAACTAGGCAAGTCAGTTAAGAACAAATTCTTATTTTCAATGACGGCCTAGGAACAGTGGGTTAACTGCCTGTTCAGGGGCAGAACGACAGATTTGTACCTTGTCAGCTCGGGGGTTTGAACTTGCAACCTTCCGATTACTAGTCCAACGCTCTAGCCACTAGGCTACCCTGTCGCGTACATAACCTAACATTATCAACATAACCCAACATTGTCTAGACTGCATAACCCAATATAACCCAACATTATCAACATAACCCAACATTGTCTAGACTGTATAACCCAATATAACCCAACATTATCAACATAACCCGACATTGTCTCGACTGCATAACCCAATATAACCCAATATAACCCAACATAACCCAACATAACCTGACATTATCTGACTTCACAAAGTTGTATGTTGGTGGAAACACAAATGGAAAAACATGCCTGGCTGCTGACCTGTCTGTGACATTAGCCGGAGTTAGACTATAGATATTCAGTCAGGACAGGACCCTAGCTGTTCCACGTTCAGGGTTCATCACAGGTCAGACCTACTCATTAACCCAGATGCACTAATCAAAGAGCTGCAGGGTCTCTTGTGATGTGAAAGTGGGGAGTTCAAACTCAATGAGTTTTCTACTGCAGAGCAGCTAAATGCACACATTACACCCCTTAAAGAAGTCATTTCCATAATTGTAATTGGGAAAGTCAACAACAGCAAAAAAGCACTTTTTGATGGTTTGAAAGGTTTTGTTTATGTGCCATCATATCAGTTCATGTATAAATACAGAACCAGTCAAAAGTTTGGACACACCTACTCATTCAAGGGTTTTTCTTAATTTGTACTTTTTTCTACATTGTAGACTAATAGTGAAGACATCAAAACAATGAAATAACACATATGGAATCATGTAGTAACCAAAAAAGTGTTAAACAATCGAAATAATATATTTTAGTTTCTTCAAAGTAGCCACCCTTTGCCTTCATGACGGCTTTGTACACGCTTGGCATTCTCTCAACCAGCTTCATGAGGTAGTCACCGGGAATACATTTCGATTAACAAGTGTGACTTGTTAAAGGTAAATTTGTGGAATTTCTTACTTTTTCATGCGTTTGAGCCAATCAGTTGTGCTGTAACAAGGTAGGGGTGTGCAAAGCTGTCATCAAGGCAAAGGGTGGCTACTTTGAATAATCTCAGATATAAAATATATTTAGAGTTGTTTAGCACTTGTTTGGTTACTACATGATTCCATATGTGTTATTTCATAGTTTTGATGTCTTCACTATTATTCTACAATGTAGAAAATAGTAAAGACATCAAAACTATGAAAAAACACATATTGATTTGTATGTCATGTACTCAACAATCCACATGTGTGAGCACTGACTGCTCCGTATTTACGTATTTATATGGTTTGGTTTGTACCCACTTGTATTTATTTTAGTTTCAATGAAATAAACAGATAATGTGCTTTTTATTTTGCATCTGTATCAATGTGTTGTCCATCGTTCCTAGCATACCAACTACCACATAGCAGAGAGGTCAGGTAACTACTAGTGGAGAGAGAGGCTGGTCCTGGAGAATCTCTCGCCTGCTCTCGTTCTCTGTCTCCAACACCCCTCCCCCCCAGTTCCCATGCTGTTACTCTTCCCTCCCTAGCTGATCTTTACCTGAATCACTCCACTCTCCTCTCGCTGCAGTTTGAATCAAATCACTAATGCTCCATTGGCTAGCGACCTAAGTCACTAGCACTCCATTTGCTAGCGGCCCAGGTCACTAACAGTCCATTCGCTAGCGGCCCGGGTCACTAGAGCTTCATTGGCTAGTGGCCGGCTCTCCATTGGCTAGCGGCTCGTGTCACTAACACTCCATTGGCTAGCGGCTGGCTCACTCGCTCTTCATTGGCTATCGGCACTGGGTTGTGTGACCCAGCAGTCGGCCAGTCCTGCCCCCTGTGTGCGGTCCAGGATTTTCCCATGGGAGCGGCCTGAGGAGAGGAGAGCGGGACTGTGTGTCAGTCGAAGAAAAGTCTCTCTCCCACCACCTCCCACCTTTCCTCTCCCTCTTCACTCGCTAGCCCTCTGCCTTTCTCCTCTCTAGCCTTTTCTCCACCACCTCTCCTTTCACACACAGTATCACATTCTTAATACCCTTATTGTCACAACAACGAACATTCTCTTTGTCCCCAAAAAGTGTGAGATACCCAGACTTGTAAGAAGAGTATAGAGAGCTGGGTTACAAGTGTATCTTAGCAACACTCATGAAACATTTGACACATTTGTTGTGTTTATGTGTGGACAACATGTATGTATTTTTTAAGTACCATTTTATGGTAGTGTGTTTGTAGAGAGGGAATGGTGTGTGTGATGAGGATGGTGTCTATTTGTGTCAGAACGGTGTGTGTGTATTTGTGTCAGAACGGTGTGTGTGTGTGGACAGTGTGTGTGTATTTGTGTCAGAATTGTGTGTGTGTTTGTGAGGGCTGTGTGTGTGTGTGTGGACTGTGTGTGTGTGTGGGAGGACGGTGTGTTTGTGTCTGTGTGTTGTGTCTGTGTAACAAACGTGGATGGAAGGAATGAAAACAGCACATGGATAAGCTGGGAGAGTTACGGGAGCAGGTTGTGACTTGCTCAACCATGGGAAACTTTGAGCTGAGTAAATAGTGACTGTTTTCCTGGCTGAAATGCTGGTGTGTGTGTGTGAGTGAATGAGAGATCAGCCAAGGTAGAATACTGAGGGCGTGAGAGCGACGTCTCCATTCAGAGGTTAACACCTGTGTCACTCCCACACCTCAATGGACTACACTGCAGTCTCTACACTCACATCGCTTATATCCCTTTTCCCACCAACTGTTTTCCTACTTTTCTTTATATCTGAAAGGTATTGTCAGTATCAAAGCAGAAACTTTTATTTCCTCCAAATGACTAGTAATTTCAGTAAAGTTCTGACTACGGGTTAGTATGAAAAGTAGCCGTAATGCTGAGGCTGCATTGGCACGGACTACACTCTTAATCTCTTGATGTTTGCTAGGCAGCACCTGTTACTACCATCTTCCTGGCAGTTCTAAACTTTACAAGGCATGGTTTTCTCAAACACAACTAGATGGATCCATGAAGAATTAATGTGGGAATGAATAGCACTGAATGACGAAAATATTGGAACAAAGTAGGCTAATGTATCCACATCACCAACAAACTATTATGGTCGTGAAGATGGCACGATAATGCCTATGCCCCCTCAGAAGACTGAAAAGATTTGTCATGAGTCCTCAGATCCTCAAAAAGTTCAACAGCTGCACCATCGAGAGCATCCCTGACTGGTTGCATCACCGCCTGGTGTGGCAACTGCTCGGCATCCGACCACAAGGCGCTACAGAGGGTAGTGCGTACGGCCCAGTACATCACTGGGGCAGAGCTCCCTGCCATCCGGGACCTCTATACCAGGCGGTGTCAGAGGAAGGCCTTAAAGTCACAGACTGTTCTCTCTTCTACCACACAGCAAGCAGTACTGGAATGCCAAATCAATGTCCAAAAGGCTTCTTAACAGCTTCTACCCCCAAGCCATGAGACTGCTAAACAGTTAATCAGATGGCCACCCAGACTATTTATATTGACCCCTTTTTTACACTGCTGCTACTCTATATATAGTCACTAATAACTCAACCTACATGTACATATGACCTCAATTACCTCAACTAACCTGTACCCACGCACATTGACTCTATACTGGTACCCACTGTATATAGCCCCGTTATTGTTATTTTATTTTTAAAAAATGACTTTAGTTTATTTAGCAGATATTTTCTTACTCTGCATTGTTGGTTTAGGACTTGTAAGTAAGCACTTCACTAAGGTTGTATTCGGCGCATGTGACAAATACATTTTTTTATTTGATTTAATGCAATTAAATGCATGTATCAAATTGTTGCTTACTGAAACTCCCAAAGTCATCCAATCATTGTAATACAATAGCCTATCCGCGTGTGGTCAACTAGACTATCATTTCAGCACCGTTTTGATTGGGTCAGCGCTGCTTTGAGACCAGCGTTGGGACTCATCTTGATAAATCAGTTTTCACTGAATCTCCAGTTGGATATTGGGTAGACTACAATTAGGCTGTAGACATGTTAGCTAAGTTCAGCTGAATGCTGCTCATTATCATCTTGTCTGGTTGACTCATTTATTAGTAGTGATCAGAACATTTTGCCAGGATGTTATGTAGTTTAACAAGGGGATTATTTGGCTCTTCAGTCGTTTAGTAACCAAGGCTTACTCCCGATCAAAATCCTGTGACTTCACTGACTTGTCTGATAATCAATCAATGTGATTTTGTTTCACTGAATCTGTCTGTATAGGCTATTTGGTTCATCTGTTTCTGGCTGGGCAAATTAATGGAGCCGGTATGGCAAAACTATTCATTTGCTCATCTATCACTGATCATAAACATTTAGCATGCAACAATTTAGCCTAAATCAAAAGTAGGCCTTTCATTTTGATCGATCTCATGTAGGCAACTCTAAAAGCCAGAGGTTGTGAATTACGAGCACGAGACAGGCTTTTGAAAATTAAGATTACTATTATTTTCTATCGGTGTCATGATGAAGATCAGACCCTATGCCTGCTCCCTAACATAGTGGAGTGAGGGTAGGAAAGAGATTAAACATGGGTATAAAAAATAAAAAAACATGGGCTTGGACTCGATTTCAAAATATCTATAATATATAACGTTTCCACACGTTCCTGTGATACAAGTTGTATAGGAAGAATTTATTGTATTTTATTCTGTTATATTCCACTATAGTTTTACTATAATGTACACTGAGTATTCCAAACATTAGGAATACTAATATTGAGTTGCCCCGACCCCCTTTGTGCCCTCAGAATAGCCTCAATTCGTCTGGGAACGGACTCAACAAGTTATCAAAAGCGTTCCACAGGGATGCTGGCCCATATTGACTCCAATGCTTCCCACAGTTGTGTCAAGTTGTCTGGATGTCCATTGGGTGGTGGACCATTCTTGATACACACAGGAAACTGTTGAGCGTAAAAAACCCAGCACCGTTGCAGTTCTTGACACAATCAAACCGGTGCGACTGGCACATACTATCATACCCCGTTCAAAGGCACTTAAATATTTTGTCTTGCACCTTTACCCTCTGAATGGCACACACACACACACACAATCCATGTCTCAATTGTCTCCAGGATTTAAAATCCTTCTTTAACCTGGCGCCTCCCCTTCATCTACACTGAATTGAAGTGGATTTAACAAGTGACCTCAATAAGGGATCATGACTTTCACCTGTGTTCGCCTGGTCATTCTGTCATGGAATGTGCAGGTGATCTTCATGTTTTGTCCAATCAGTGTACAGTCATGGCCAAAGGTTTTGAGAATGACACAAATATACATTTTCACGAAGTCTGCTGCCTCAGTTTGTATGATGGCAGTTTGCATATACTCCAGAATGTTATGAAGAGTGATCAGATGAATTGCAATTAATTGCAAAGTCCCTCTTTGCCATGCAAATGAACTGAATCCCCAAAAACATTTCCACTGCATTTCGGCCCTGCCACAAAAGGACCAGCTGACATCATGTCAGTGATTCTCTCGTTAACACAAGTGTGAGTGTTGACGAGGACAAGGCTGGAGATCACTCTGTCATGCTGATTGAGTTTGAATAACAGACTGGAAGCTTCAAAAGGAGGGTGGTGCTTGGAATCATTGTTCTTCCTCTGTCAACCATGGTCATCTGCAAGGAAACATGCGCCGTCATCATTGCTTTGCACAAAAAGGGCTTCACAGGCAAGGATATTGCTGCCAGTAAGATTGCACCTAAATCAACCATTTACTGGATCATCAAGAACTTCAAGGAGAGCAGATCAATTGTTGTGAAGAAGGCTTCAGGGCGCCCAAGAAAGTCCAGCAAGCGCCAGGAACATCTCCTAAAGTTGATTCAGCTGCGGGATCGGGGCACCACCAGTACAGAGCTTGCTCAGGAATGGCAGCAGGCAGGTGTGAGTGCATCTGCACGCACAGTGAGGAGAATACTTTGAGGATGGCCTGGTGTCAAGAAGGGCAGCAAAGAAGCCACTTCTCTCCAGGAAAAACATCAGAGACAGACTGATATTCTGCAAAAGGTACAGGGATTGGACTGCTGAGGACTGGGGTAAAGTCATTTTCTCTGATGAATCCCCTTTACGATTGTTTGGGGCATCCGGAAATAAGCTTGTCCGAAGAAGACAAGGTGAGCGCTACCATCAGTCCTGTGTCATGCCAACAGTAAAGCATCCTGAGACCATTCATGTGTGGGGTTGCTTCTCAGCCAAGGGAGTGGGCTCACTCACACTTTTGCCTACGAACACAGCCATGAATAAAGAATGGTACCAACACATCCTCCGAGAGCAACGTCTCCCAACCATCCAGGAACAGTTTGGTGATGAACAATGCCTATCCCAGCATGATGGAGCACCTTGCCAAAAGGCAAAAGAGAGAACTAAGTGGCTCGGCAAACAAAACATTGATATTTTAGGTCCATGGCCAAGAAACTCCCCAGACCTTAATCCCATTGAGAACTTGTGGTCAATCCTCAAGAGGCGGGTGGACAAACGGCGGGTGGACAAACAAAACCCCACAAATTCTGACAAACTCCAAGCATTGATTATGCAAGAATGGGCTGCCATCGGTCAGGATGTGGCCCAGAAGTTAATTGACAGAATGCCAGGGGGCAGATTGCAGAGGTCTTGAAAAAGAAGGGTCAACACTGCAAATATTGACTCTTTGCATCAACTTCATGTAATTGTCAACAAAGCCTTTGACACTTATGAAACGCTTGTAATTATACTTCAGTATTCCATAGTAACATCTGACAAAAGTATCCGAAAAAAAGACACCGAAGCAGCAAACTTGGTGAAAATTAATATTTGTGTATTTCTCAAAACTTTTGGCCATGACTATATATGTGTGTTGACTGTGATCGGGTAGGTGTGTCTAGTCTGTTTATGAACAAAGTAACAAACTATTGATTTCATTTGGATGGTGCAGCAACGGCTACACAGACCCGTAACATTGGCCTAATTAAACGCAAAATATGCTATTCTATTCTTTTGAAAATACATTTTATTAGTCTCAATGTTTCTTAGGACCTACCTAAAATATATTAATAATGGATTTATTGTTTATGGTGTATGTTTATTAAAATAGACGCCCACCACTTCTACCACTCATCCCAGAGATTTTATTTAACATTTCTATAACTAGGCAAGTCAGTTAAAAACAAATTATTATTTTACAATGACGGTCTACCCCGGCCAAACCCTAACCCGGACAATGCTGGGCCAATTGTGCACCACCCTATGGGACTCCCAATCACGGCCGGTTGTGATACAGCCTGGGATCGAACCAGAGTCTGTAGTGACACTGAGATGCAGTGCCTTAGACCGCTGCGCCACTCGGGAGCCCAAAATACAGTGAGTCCTATGAGAAAGGAGTATTAGCAATAGACAGAATAGGATCATGATTAGTCCAGAAAATGATCAAACTCATATCATTTTAATTGTACCTTAATTTAACTAGGCAAGTCAGTTGAGAACAAATTCTTATTTACAATGACGGCTTAGGAACAGTGGGGTAACTGCCTTGTTCAGGGGCAGAATGACCAATGTTTACCTTGTCAGCTCGGGGATTCTATCTAGCAACCTTTTGGTTACTGGCCCAGTGCTCTAACCACTAGGCTACCTGCCGCTCCGGTATAAGGCACTTCATCTCAGTGCGAGAGGGGTCACTACAAACCCTGGTTCGATCCCGGGCTGTATCACAACCGGCCGTGATTGGGAGTCCCATAGGGTGGCGCACATTTGGTCCAGCGTCGTCCGAGTTAGGGTTTGGCTGGGGTAGGCAGTCATTGTAAATACTAATTATTTCTTAACTGACTTGCTTAGTTAAATAAAGGCTAAATAAATAGACCGCTGCGCCGCCTGGGAGCCCATCATATCATTTACACATGTTATACACATTATTATACATGTTATTAATTAAAGTGTTGTGCACCGCCTTATAGTTAGATCTGTCCACAGAGGACAGGAACTGAGCTGGCTGGTATTCATTAGGCACCAAGCCGGGGAGGGAATACCTGAACTTTTGCAATGAAAAACGCTCATTTTCATTTTCGTTGCTCCACTTTCCCCTAATGAATACAACCCTGTTTTCATTCTACTGACTGTCTGTTGATTTACAGCCCCCTTCTTTAAGTGGTGGTGTTGTTGTACAGGGGTGGAGTTCAGGTGTATGTACAGGGCGTTTAGCACCAGTGTGCTGCCAGGGCGGTTGGAGACAGGAGAACTAGAGAACCCAAAAGCACCAAAGACGTGTGAATTCTACCCAGGCGTCGACGCTGTCTCCACAGTTCCTCTCCATCCCCTAGGTGGGGTGGGGGGTGAGGTGTGTGTTGTGTGTGTGTGAGAGAGAATGGGCTGTGGGGTAGACACTGGTTGACTCTCGTCTGGTGTGTGGGTGCTGCGGAAATGCCTGATGGTCTTCACAACATCACACGAAATGCCTTACCTTGGAGAGGAAGGTTTACACAGGCTTTCTTTTTGGCTAGCAGATGTTTTTATTCAAAGTGACTTACAGTTGACACAGGTACATTTATTCAGTACTGGTGTTGCCAGCTCCATGCCTCATTCATGTCTCTTGTGAATACCATGCCGATGTAATACAGTAGATAAATATGGACTTTTCTTTATGTATTTCAAGGTGTGTTGGAGGGCTGGGCGTATAATGTTGTCCGCATGCCTCCGATCCGAAACAGTTCGGAACAGTTCTTGCATTATATTATGACTAAATTGTATGACGTTTTATTTAGTTTTGGTGTTCGTTAAGGGTTTGTGCTGTACAAAACAACTTGGTTAATGTCAAATTGCGCGACCTATTTTTATTTTTATATTTAACCTTTATTTAACTAGGCAGGTTAGTTAAGAACAAATTCTTATTTACAATGACGGCCCAGGAACAGTGTGTTAACTGCCTTGTTCAGGGGCAGAACGACAAATGTTTACCTTGTCAGCTTGGGGATTCGATCTAGCAACCTTTCGGTTACTGGCCCAAAGCTCTAACCACTAGGCTACCTGCCGACTAAGATCTCTGCAAAAACGTCACAATTAATGACAGATTTCTTGAGCTATCTTAGATTCATTCTGACTTTTGAGGAAGTGTATATTGGCTACGGAGTCTCAAAATGGACAAACTATTGAAGCGAAGGTCTTTTAAGGGAGTATGATCGAAACACTCGTTTGGTTCGCTAGAAAACTCATTGGGTTCTCGGCTAGGCGTCAGCCCAACCGAAGCATGCGGAAGCCTCAACAATGACCAGTATCTTTATGTATTTCAAGGTGTGTAACAGTGACCAGTACCTGAAGATGCCTAGAGAAAACATGACACGCCTGCTGAAGGAGAGAGGTACGTTCCCTGTCCCTTCCTCAGACACCTTTTGGTTTCAAAGGTGAGACGTTTAATTTAGAAAAGTAAATGAATGGAGTTCCTGCGGGACAAATATTTTCTATTCAGTAAGTTTTCTATTCCTCTCTGCAGGGTTTCTACAACAACAGCAGCAGGCTCCTGTTCCACCAGAGGGTGAAACCTGGGACGACCCCCCTTCCCCGGCCCCATTCCTGGCCCCAGGGGCCCCCAGGTACTCACCTCATTGTCGCTGGGCCCCTCTGTCAGACCTGGACTCCTCCACCCTCACCTTCCCTAGGGGAGCGGTGTTACAGCTGCACACCGTGCCCCCCGGCCTGCTACCCAGGATACCCTTCTTCTTTATCTGCACCGGCTGTGGCAAGATCTTCTGGGAGGGCTCCCACTTCAGCAGGGTCTTGTCACAGTTTCAGGAAGTGTTGTGTATCACTGAGGATACTGAAGATACTCTGAGTTTTTCAACCCAACAGGACCGACCCCTAACCTCTGACTGCTAATCTCTGTCCATCTTGCAGGGATCAAAATGGCCGCTGACTGAACTAGGTCTACTGTACTTATTACTGTCTTCACACACCTATTTTGGTGCTTTTCCATTTCGTCAAACTTTATCTTCCTAGTTTACTACGTCCCGTTCTACAGACTGTTATGTTATTACCATGGAATTAACACAAATTTGACCTTCAAATTTCCTTCAGTTTTGAAGCCATATGTTATTATGAGTTGAAAGACTGGTTTGTCTTTTTATGTGTGAATGGATCTGGTTATGACTGCGGTCTACTGTCTGGGAAGCTTTTTTACGAGTATATGTTTTATGAAGACACAGTACAAGTCAAAAGTTTAGACACATCTACTCATTCAAGGTTTTTTTTATTTTCTACATTGTAGAATAATAGTGAAGACATCAAAACTATGAAATAACACATATGGAATCATGTAGTAACCATAAAAGTGTTAAACAAATAAAAATATATTTTAGATTTAAGATTCTTCAAAGTAGCCATCCTTTGTCTTGATAACAGCTTTGCACAGTTTTGGTATTCTCTCAACCAGCTTCATGAGGAATGCTTTTCCAACAGTCTTGAAGGAGTTCCCACATTCTGAGCACTTGTTGGCTGCTTTTACTTCACTCTGCGGTCCAACTTATCCCAAACCATCTCATTTGGGTTGAGGTCGGGTGATTGTGGAGGCCAGGTCATCTGATGCAGCACTCCATCACTCTCCATGGTTACTAAAGATTCCATATGTGTTATTTAATAGTTTTGATGTCTTCTATTATTCTATATTGAAGAAAAAAGTTTTTAAAAAATAAGAAAAACCCTGGAATGAGTAGGTGTTCTAAAACTTAACTGGTACGGTATATGTTCTTCATCTTAAACTCGGTTTGATTTTAACTACTTTTCCATAAGTGACAAGGGGCTTCATACTATTCTATATTCTATGAATCCTGTATTTTATTGTTGATTATGAAATAAGTTGTTTTATAAAAAGGTAACTCTCGTTATCACTGATGGTGTTCCGTATTTCTGTCAATTATTTATTTCATCCTTATCTTAGGATGGTGGTAGACAGGCTTCAACCAGCCTGAGATGAGGTGTAGCCAACATCTTATTTCGTTTTCTTACTTTTCTTGAATTATTAGCATAACGTTTTGGATGTCTATGGCTATTATGTGCTGATCTTATTGCTCTATTTCAACAGGAGGTCTTCATTGACTTTTAGGCAATCTAAAGACTATTACTCACCTAAGATGTCTGGAGGCACTTCTCATATTGGATGGTGATAGTGGTTTACTTGACTTCACCTCTGGGACTGGTGTTGTAACGTGACCCACCTCTGGGACTGGTGTTGTAACGTGACCCACCTCTGGGACTGGTGGTGTAGCGTGACCCACCTCTGGGACTGGTGGTGTAGCGTGACCCACCTCTCACCTCTGGGACTGGTGTTGTAACGTGACCCACCTCTCACCTCTGGGACTGGTGTTGTAATGTGACCCACCGCTCACCTCTGGGACTGGTGGTGTAATGTAACCCACCTCTGGGACTGGTGTTGTAATGTGACCCACCTCTGGGGCTGGTGGTGTAATGTGACCGACTGCTCACCTCTGGGACTGGTGGTGTAACGTGACCGACTGCTCACCTCTGGGACTGGTGGTGTAATGTGACCGACTGCTCACCTCTGGGACTGGTGGTGTAGCGTGACCCACCTCTGGGACTGGTGGTTTAATGTGACTCACCTCTGGGACTGGTGGTGTAGCGTGACCCACCTCTGGGACTGGTGGTGTAATGTGACCGACTGCTCACCTCTGGGACTGGTGGTGTAATGTAACCCACCTCTGGGACTGGTGGTGTAATGTAACCCACCTCTGGGACTGGTGGTGTAGCGTGACCCACCTCTGGGACTGGTGGTGTAGCGTGACCCACCTCTGGGACTGGTGGTGTAGCGTGACCCACCTCTGGGACTGGTGGTGTAGCGTGACCCACCACTCAAGGTCACCTGGTAACTCAAACCGTCCCCTGGCACCCTTTCTGTTTCAGTCCCTGGTCAACAGAGGTGTGAGCTGCTTTATCCTCTATCCGTCCATGCTAAACAAATGAACACAAAGGACCAAACATCAAGATAATAAAGGCTTTTGTTGCTTCAGTTGACGGTTACGGTACTTAGTTTTGTCAAGTAAAAGTGCTTCTCTGTACATCAACTGTTCTTCTGTGACAGTAGTTAATCAACTGTCAGTCAGAGCAGGTTAAAGGTTAAAGCAACATAAGGAAGAATATTAGAATACACCAGGTGCAATTTGTTTTTTTCTCTTGTCAGTCACACAGTCACTCAATTAGCCATGTCAGCGAAGCATTTGTAGATTGGTAGTTCGTCTAGCCAGCTATCTAAACTTTTAGAAATCATGGCCCAATACCGAACCGTCTCCCAGTCCCTGCAGCTGAAAAACATCCCCACAGCATGATGCTGCCACCACCATGCTTCATTGTAGGGATGGTGCCAGGTTTCCTCCAGACTTGACGCTTGGCATTCACGCCAAATAGTTTAATCTTGGTTTCATCAGACCAGAGAATCTTGTTTCTCATGGTCTGAGAGTCTTTAGATGATTTTGGCAAACTCCAAGTGGCTGTCATGTGCTTTTTTACTGAGGAGTGGCTTCCGTCTGGCCACTCTACCATAGAGGCCTGATTGGTGGAGTGCTGCTGAGATGGTTGTCCTTCTGGAAGGACCTCATGGCTTGGTTTTTGCTCTGACATGCACTGTCAACTGTGGAACCTTATATAGACAGGTGTGTGCGTTTCCAAATCATGTCTAATCAATTTAATTTACAACAGGTGGACTCCAATCAAGTTGTAGAAACATCTCAAGGATGATCAATGAAAACAGGATGCATCTGAGCTCAATGTTGAGTCTCATAGCAAAGGGTCTGAATACTTGTGTAAATAGGTCCAGTACATCACTGGGACCGAGCTCCCTGCCATCTAGGACCTCTATACCAGGCGGTGGGAAAAGAAGGCCCAGAAAATTGTTAAAGACCCCAACCACCCAAGTCAAAGACTATTTTCTCTACTACCGCACGGCAAGAGGTACCGGGGCATAAAGTCTGACACCAACAGGCTCTTGAACAGCTTCTACCGCCAAGAAATACGACTACTAAATAGCTAACAAAATAGCTACACAGACTGAGTTTACCTTGTACCTTTTATTTCAATTGTTTCACTGTCTCTATGCACACTCACAGGTCCATACACACACTGACACTCAGTCCATAATTTGCTTACACACACATAATATGAACATACATTTATACTGACTCTACATACACCCACCCACTCACATACAAGCTGCTTATATCCTGTTGCCTAGTCCCCTTACCTCCACTGCAGTATCCCTGCACATTGTAAATATGGTATTGGAACGGACTTTAAAAATATATTTCCTGTAATATAGTATGCTTACTTATTTAATATTTATTTTAATTTATTTTTTATTTTAATACATTATTATTGATTATTGTATTGTTGGGTTTTGAGATTGCAAGAAAGGCATTTCACTGTACTTGTGCATGTGACATTAAAACTTGAAACTGTTGCTTGGCAATTTGCCCGAAAAATGTGATCTCTCAGTATGGGCTGGGGGAGCCTCCGTCTGTAGAGAGAAAAAAATGATTTAGGTCAATTCGCGTTTTGTTGCAAGGGAAAGAAGACTGGATAATCTATCATCTAAAACGGAAGTGCATGGTGCGTTCTTATGGTTTCCCCGAAGTGTTCTGTGCTCTATTCAGTCTACGTCTAACTTTGAAGGTATCATTTTGTTTAAACATGTTTCAATGAACCCTGAATAGTAGGTTAGTATTTGAAGTATTTAGCACCACTATTTTTTTCTCCAGCCCTCCTGAAATAAACTGCCCCGCCTGGCCGTCCCTGTCCGGTTGCAGGGTCTATCTATCCCTGGCCGCGCTGCGTATAGAAAGAAGCTGCCTGCTCGCAGTTTTTTGCTGCACTGTTATTTGATCCTCGCTCTTTCTTTGCTGGGAAGAAAAACTCGCCTCTTTCCCACGCTCCTTAAACACGTGGTGCTGTAATGAATTGGCTTCTGAAGCCCCTCCCTCCATTGAACCGTCACAGCCCGCTCCACAGAATCCCTGTGCTCTGAGTCAGTGGCGGTTAGGGGCTCCTCCCGTCCTGTCTGTTCTGTCGCCCCGGCGCCAAACCTTACATGACGGCCTGACTCTCTTCGGTTTCTACACATAATATCAAGTCACGCTTGTGTGTGTTTTCTCTTCCGTCGATTATAAAAATGTTTAAAAAAAATATTGTTTATTAGAAATAGAAATAGGATAGATCTGGTATTTATTTCACATTTCGCTTATTATATACCATTCAGTAACTGTCAATTTAGAAGTTTGAAAAGTAGGATACGCTACTAGGCTAATGTTGTTTTGACTGTTACGAATCGATACCCTCTTGAAATTACGGAGGGCCTCCAAATATGGGAGATTACCGTTGCTACCAGCACCAACACATTTGTCACATTCCTCTCACATTTTTGTTTATTGGTCATCCTATGGAGACCGCTGATTCTACTTTGCGTACGGATTGCACGTGGATTTGGGTAGGGTCAAATGCTACATTTGGAATGATGGTGTGAGGTAAAATGACAAAGATTCCACTCCAGTAGATACCATGTAGACTACTAATAGAACAGTTATATACCTGTCTAAGCATTTTAGAGACAATGTTATATTACTCGTTTTTTGGCATCACGATGAAAACATTAATTTGCTTATTTAATTAAAAAATGTATCCACAATTATTGTTTGAGTGCGTTCATTTGCTCCATATACAGAAAATCCCTTTATTTTTACGACATACACAACATATCGTTGCTGTCTTTACAAAGGAGCGTAATTACATCCACATGTTAAGGTGTATTTTGGTTGTATCGAGCAAATGTTTCAAGAGTCTGAATAAGAACACCATGTGGATAAAGCCACAGAAACAAGCAAAACAAATTCCGAATAAGACCAGTATGTTACGTCAGGAACTCTGACCAGACACCTTCCTTTGTCCAAAGGCTCCTGCAGGGTTCTGTGCAAATGTTTTCCAACTGGCCTGACACCGCTTTTTGATTAGTGGACAGATGTTCCTGAGATGTTTAGGATCTCTGCTGGCTAGTTTGGGGAGCTCTATGACTCTGGGCAATGGTTTAGTGTTGTCTAAAGATGCCTATATATGACATGAAATAATAATAAAATAGTCCTACACATCACAGACACTGCAAAGTATGATACCTTTTCCAAAAGGAGTATGTCAATGTTACTATTTTTGCCTGCATTTTGATATTTCTTCTGTCTCAACAAGAACCAAAGGTCTGCACTTATTGATATGTGATTTCAAAATGCACCTGGTTTCTCTCAGCTATGGTACAAATAAACGGAAACGTGTGCAGACTGATTAACACACACACCAGTAAATACAACGTAGGTGTATGATGAAACCATTCAACTGTGGCTTTTCCGTTATGTGAAGTTGTCAGGCTGAATTGTTTTCATATTGCATACATCATAGATTTACTAACATAGCCAGCAAAGTTGTGAGTTTGTTTTGTTATTTTTTGTAGGCTACTATGTGCATTTACCTTTGTGGTGAGGCTGGTGGTGAGATAAAGTGGTCCTGCGTATCGGATGCACAGGCCTATGTTATTAATCAATAGACTGAGTCATCGCATACGTGCACCAAATGTACATTGGAGTGTACAGTGGAGTGTGTGGGAACCTGAGGACAAACGGAAACTGCTTAACTATGAAAAGACTGGGTGTTTCAAGTATCATACATCGGTCTATAGATAGGACTCCCAGGCTAGTGAAGCCTATACCAAACGGAGCAAAAGGTTCAATTTACCTTGTGTGGTTTCCAGGCCAGCAAGGCGCGACAACAATTTACAATCGCAGCCGTCCGGTTCCCACGGTAGCTATGCTGCGGCTGAACTAGGCTGATGCGTGCCATTCTATGCGCAACGTCACCTCTTTTCACTTGCAAAAGGAAGTCGCACGGGCTTTTGTTATTTGAAGTTCTATTGCTTCATGTCACTTTAAAACAACTGGAATATCCGCAGATGACATTTAGATGGATTGTAACCGCCAGAGAGGTGTCTCTTCTCTTTGCGTTATTATATGGAGGGAGGCTATACCACTAGACTTGGGCTCGAGTTGTTTTACAGAAGTTTCAGTGGCCATTTGTTTTTCTCTGTCCAATGTATACATCGTTATTGCCAAAAGAGCTAGACTGCAGACAAGTAAATAAACCAAATGTGTTTATTTCCTAAAGTAGGCTCATGCGTATTTTGTCACCCTATTTTATATACGATAAGGAAAAACATGATCTGTTTGTGTGAAATGTATAAACCTAACAAAGTTTTAGTTTTTAGTATTTTAGAGTCGTGAGTCTTTGGAAGAAGCATATGTTATCTATATTTGGCCACGTTATGTGTACAGTATCAGATCTCTAGCGATCGGCAGTAGCACACACAGTTTTATATTCTACACCACTGGTGACAATCCACTGGTGACAATTACAATGTAATTCCATTGTTTCAGAAGAAGTTGGACATCGTTTTCGACATATAGTAGCAAACCACAACTCGGCTTTACTAGTTTGTCGCGTTTAACGCCGAATGAGCCCGAATTAACATCATGGGACGAAATACGACGCATAACAGGCCCTTTACAGTACAGTATTACTCCTTTGTTTTTTTACATTAATATATATATATATATGCTTGTGTGGTTGCACTATTCGTCCGTCGAAATACAACTTCAGATCCGAATAGTTTTTGCAACATGCCCTATGATTCCATGCGCAATAGTCCGGTTAATCCCTTGGATCCGCTGCTCTCCTAAACAACATATTGCTTTTCTCTACATTTTTTCACGATATAATTTATGACTCCTTCAACACCATCCTCCCTTGAGTCACGTCTCTCATGCGAGGGAGTAAAATTGTCAATTTTATATATGTTTTATTTTATAGATACCATTTGTTTCCACGAGACCACGCCTTACTCTAAGGTTTCACACGTGTGGACCCTCCCCAAAACGGACCCAGTAGCCAATTACCTCGCTCCATTTCCGCCCATTTCACAAGAGTTGATTCTATGGAATACCATTGTCATGCAAATAAAGGACGCGTAAAATATCCCCCTCGCGCGCACTGCAGAGCAGAGACTCACTGGGATCGCACGAAGGACGCGAAGCACGGGGCACGCGGGGGAATTTCATACTACGTCGTCGCCAGAACCCGTCCAATTGTCACAGGCAAGTAGTACCCATATGTTTTCTATTTTAATCATAACAGTTATCGGGAATTGTATCTCAACCGTATTCTTTAAAGTGTGCATAAAAGTGTTTTTGATGTAGACGTTGGAATGTAACCGTTGGGGAATATTGTTCAGTGCGCTTACGTGGATCCTACCTGTCTCACAGCCACCCTTGCCAGACGAACTGCGGCGGCTGCAGGATCCTGCAGGCAAGAGGGTAAAATCGCAAGAAGAACCAACCTGCCCAGATTCAACTGCATTTTATTCATCTTGTTTGGAGTTAACCGTGGCCGTTCTTCCAGAATACCTACAGAAGAAACGTTTCAACGGTCGCTCTGCTCCATCTCTGCAATATAACATATACTACCTGTTGCTGCTAGTAACAACGGAGGAGAAGAGGGGGAGACTACACCTTGCGACACTTGGATCTCTTATAAACACACTTTGTAGGGAGTTGGATTTCGCAACCTTTAATCTTTTGCACACAAAGTGTGTTATTTTGTCTATGTCCATTTTGGGATATTAGTGGTTTTACCATATCTATAGTATACACGTTTTTAAAGTGCCTTACAACTGGTATTAATCCAGTATTTGGGGGGTATTCCAACGCCAGAGACTCCAATCAGTGACTATCAGATAGACAGGCACAGGATCTATCTCTATATCCCGGTTTCACCATGAGTCAAGGGGATGTATCAACTTGCTCTGCGCCTCAGATCGTATTCCAAGAGGCGGTGAAGCAAGGCAACACAAAGGAACTCCACTCGTTGCTCCAGAACATGACAAACTGCGAATTCAATGTCAACTCCTTCGGGCCCGAAGGACAGACGGCGTTGCATCAGTCAGTCATCGATGGGAATCTCGAACTTGTAAAACTGTTGGTGAAATTCGGAGCCGATATTCGATTGGCGAACAGGGAAGGGTGGAGTGCCTTACACATTGCCGCTTTTGGAGGACATCAAGACATAGTCCTATACCTCATCACTAAGGCAAAGTACTCCTCTGGTGCACGGTGATCTGCTACACTGCTGTCAGGTAAACACACGGAAAGCCAGGCTCTTGTAAATTTAGCGTTTCGATTTATAGTTGTGCCAAATTATAGCCTACAAAACACAGTAACTTCCCTTTCATCAAAACCAAACGGGGGTCTCACTCGTGAGTCAAACGCCACATGGTTCTTGTATCCGCTTCAGCATTAAAAAAACGCCATTTTGTTGGGTTGGTACTAAAGCTTTTTCCTTGAACGTGTATAATAGATTGGGACGTATAAAATAACTAAGCCAGTGTTTGGGTCCCGAGACCTGATAGCAGCCTAGTTTCACGCAGCGATATAGAAAGTCTATTTTTTTTTGTCGCGGTTACATTGAAACACTTTTTTTATTGGGCTTCGTATTGAGGTGTCGCCTTGTAACTGCGGTGGTCACACAGGACCCTTTTTAAATGATTTTATATACTAAAAGATGGCACTTGTTGCTGTGGCTGCATGCTGGAATATATGAAAGGGAAGAAAAGGTGAACACGGGAAATGAATGCCATACTATATTTGGCTATTATTTCTTTTTTAAATTATAGGATTTGATCTATTTCAAAGAGCAGCATTATTAGGCCTATATATTACACCCAACCGGTATTTCCAGATGTGTAATCATTGTAACAACTATTGACTTAATGTTGTTAAGTACTTTACACAATAGCTTTACTTTGTTTCTTTATAATAAAAAAGTAGCTAAATGCGCCCTGCCTTCAAGCAGGCTGCTGGCATGTATCAATGTCTCTTCAGGCCAGTGCGACCGCAGTGTCAATGGTTAATGTGATATAAACCGCTGCTTTCGCTTTGTATCAAAACGTCAGGAAAGTGGCATTTGGAATTCACTTTAATCTCCTTTCAGTATTTTAACGAACAACACCCTGGTCATCACTGTGAATACAGGCTGGGTTCTATTTATGAAGGTACATTGACCAGATGCATTTTGAAAATTCTGTGGTTATTCTTTTCAAATCAAATCTGTTACGTTTAAGAATATTTAGGGTGACTTATAAAGCTGCTTCAGACTCTATGCTTATCATAGTATAAACTATCCTGTGTGGAGACCCCATGTACAATAAGCCTAAATTTGACCTTGCTAAAGAGAGACTCTTCTTTGTCCCTCATTAACTTCTTGTTTGGTTTTATTTGCCAACTACCTCGACTGTAAAGTATTCAAAACCATTGGACTCATGCTCACTCCAACACTCCAATATGGGGAGTCACACACATCCTTTAGCACAGTGGATCCCAACCATTTTTGGTTACTGTACGAGAAGTACCCCCTCAGGTGCATTTTGCCAGTAGGCCTATGGTCTGATGAGTCTTCTCAAGTACCCCCTGTTGATAGGCAACCCCAGGGGTCCTAGCACCCCCTAGCTGGAAACCACTGATCTAGCATATCCCCAAGCCTGCCTATAGGCCAAAAATAATGCTCATACCCACACAGACATTTGAAGTAATAGCTATTTTAGCAGTAGGCCCCAAGCCAATGCTATTTAACCCAGTGATATAGGCTAGGAGACAACTATGGTGTTTCTTCTGCAACGCAATAATGTCTATTTCATATTAATCAAGCCCGTTTCTTATCTTCATCTGGGATGAATTTATTTCCCACACTACAACCAAACTTTAATCTGACAAGCAAAGCATTTTATTTTTTTTGCCTTTCTGTAAAGGTATGGTTGCAAACACACATTGCCTTTTTTTTGTTTTATACATTGTATAGTCATTCTGTTTTGAAGTTTCTATTTAGTCACAAAAATTGCATTGTATTGCCTGACTTATAAATGCAGGGAGTTTTATTGCACAAAATGCAGAGCCTTTTTACGCCCCCTGGTGCCTGTCCGGGTAACTGCAGGAGTTAAGGCTTAGAAATAGTTACTACTGAGCAGGAGTAAAACATTTTATTACTCATGTTATGATGACTAACATCTACATGACTATTGCAGCATATATATATAAAACAAATGGTTTAAACTGCCTGCTGCATTTTGAAAGTCATGGCACCCTAATGTTTGTTTCAATGCTGCTTGTATGTTTTATATTAGATTTTACTCAATGGCCAACAGTAAGTGAAAGAAATATCTGATAGCATCACAGTCATTCAATGAAAATCCCTGTGTGTGTGTGTGTGTGTGAGAGAGTGCACATGCGTGCATGAATGAATGTGTGTATATATGTCTGTGTGTGCTGCATTCATCTGACTGTTGTGTCCTGAGTGAGTTGAGCTGTGTTCCCCTTCCCTGGCCTGTGTGTGGCCTGCTCCTCTCCTCTAGTGTGTGGCCTGCTCCTCTCCTCTAGTGTGTGGCCTGCTCCTCTCCTCTAGTGTGTGGCCTGCTCCTCTCCTCTAGTGTGTGGCTTTGTGTTGCTACCTGGGGGTCTTCCCTCCCTGCAGTAAGGAGAGTCACCAGGGATGAAGGACTGTCCTTCCATGTACCTGGAAAAGCAAACTAAATGGATTAGAAAGAAACATCAAGGAATAGATTGGTTTTAGTGGAACAAAAAAATATGCATCGCTTGTCTTAAACTTGATATTTTTTATATATATATATTTTAAATATTGCACTGACTGTTGTTGATTAAGTTGACTTTTTATCAAGTCAAATTGTATTGTTTTTCCGAATAGAAAAAAAAAGGAACACAACAAAATACTATTGTATAAAAACAACTCCAGGTTGTAATGTTTTGTGTGTTAACTTTGTGAAACATTGTGTTAAGGCAAAGATTGTTTGAATCTTTGTGATCGGGTATGTGTTTATATACAGTACCAGTCAAACGTTTGGACACCTACTCATTCAAGGGTAGGTATAACAAATAAAGAGAAACCCTGGAGTGAGTGGGTGGGTCCTGACTTTTGACTGGTACTGTTTATATATAATATGCTGAAATATCTTGGAGCACTTTCTTTTCTGAAGTGCTGTCCTCCTCCTGTTGTTATGAAAGGGGAAAAATACATTTGATGGTAAGATCATTGTTACAAAAAAAAATTGCACAGCGTATGGTTGTTCTACTCAAGTGTCATAACATTTATGGCCCGAGAGAGGACGACTGGATAGGTGTAAATGAATGAGAGAAAGTGCTGACGTTTAAATAAATAAATTGGGCCGGGGCGTGTTCTGTTTTCGTTGAGCTTTTTTTCGAGCGAAACAAAAACAAATGTCTGAGTTTAATGAGTGATGCTGAAGTTCCATCGTGTTTTGATGTTGGGTTTTCTTGTTTTTGTTCTGTATTTTGTTTTGAACGTTTGTAACACTGTGATCATGATGTGTGTTGAGAAAATGAGTGCTGTAATATTTTTGTACGTTTGTGTACAAGCCAGTAAAAAAAAAATCTTTAAACTCTGTGTGTCTATGCATGTTTCTTTTTCCCTACCCCCAGGCAGTCCCAGCCCCCGTTACCCATAGAGAAGAATAGTGACGGGCACATACCCCTCTTCTCTCCCGTTCTCCCAGGCTAGCCCAGATCCCCTCTCCCAGGCCATCCGGATCCCCATTCTCTCCCTTTGTTATTCAGTCAGCCTCATCTTTTCACATGCTGGATAAAAGAGCCACGCACATGATTGTGGGTAGTTGTGGTTTATAGAAGGCAGGGTTCCCTCCCCAGTGTATGCAGGTTTTATGTTACTCTCTCTGTCTGTCTGTGTAGTCTGAGGAAGGTCCCTAGCTCAACTCTCTGGCTCTGCATCACTATTCCTCTTCTCTCTATTAAACCCCCTGGGCACTTGTCTGTTTCTCTCTGTCTGTCTCGCTCTCTCTCTCCCTCTGGCGGTCGCTCTCTCTCTCCCTCTGGCGGTCCCTCTCTCTCTCCCTCTGGCGGTCCCTCTCTCTCTCCCTCTGGCGGTCCCTCTCTCTCTCCCTCTGGCGGTCCCCCTCTCTCCCTCTCCCTCTGGCGGTCCCTCTGGCTCCCTCTCTCCCTCTGGCGGTCCCTCTCCCTCTGGCGGTCCCTCTCTCTCTCCCTCTGGCGGTCCCTCTCTCGCTCCAATTCAATGGATTTATTGTCATGGGAAACATGTTTACATTGCCAAAGCAAGTGAAATAGATAATAAACAATAACAGTAAACCTCAAGTTCCAAAAGAAAAAATACTTCATGTTACAGTGTTGTAGCGATGTACAAAAGGGAAAATAAACATAAGTATCTCTGTCAGTCGATCTCTGTCTGTGTTTCTGTCTGTCTCTCGCTCTGTCACACACGTGTTTTCTAATTAACACAGTTTTTTTGTAGGGGTTGAGACATTTTTCGTAAGGGTAAATCAAGTCTGATATTTCAAAGTGGAAATTACAAACTTAAGCAGCCTTTTAATCCTCAAACACAAGACAAGTTTGACATTTCCTGCTTTGGATTTAAATGTGACTGTCTTAAGGAAGTGTGCTATACAATGTGAAATGTGTGCTGCTTACAGTGTGCGGTCTCTCTGTCTGCAGCCTCTTCTGCACTACATCTATCTGGATGTAGAACTCTGCAGCCTCATCTGCACTACATCTATCTGGATGTAGAACTCTGCAGCCTCATCTGCACTACATCTATCTGGATGTAGAACTCTGCAGCCTCATCTGCACTACATCTATCTGGATGTAGAACTCTCTGCAGCCTCATCTGCACTACATCTATCTGGATGTAGAACTCTGCAGCCTCATCTGCACTACATCTATCTGGATCTAGAACTCTCTGCAGCCTCCTTATCTGCACTACATCTATCTGGATGTAGAACTCTGCAGCCTCCTTATCTGCACTACATCTATCTGGATGTAGAACTCTCTGCAGCCTCCTTATCTGCACTACATCTATTTGGATGTAGAACTCTGCAGCCTCCTCATCTGCACTACATCTATCTGGATGTAGAACTCTCTGCAGCCTAATTCCATGCAGTACATATCGTTAGACGTATTGTAGTGGTAAATAAACCAAGACTACTAAAACTTTGTGTTGAAAGACTAAAGTCACCTCTGCTGTTGGGTTGAGACCACATAGTTGCTTCTTGCCCTTCTATTCTACCTCCTCTCCCTCCCCCCCTCTCTCCTCCATTCTCTTTCTCCCTTGCTCTCCTGTCGCTCTCTCGACCCCTCCCTCCGTCTCCCTTGCGCTCTCCCTCCACCCCTTTCCATCTCCCTCGCTCTCTCTGTCTTGCTCTCTCTCCATTTCACTTGCCTCCTGTTCTCCCTCCACCCCCCGTCTCCGCTTCCTCTCGCGCTCTCTCTGCACCCCTTCATCTCCCTCCCTTGCTCTCTCTGTCTCGCTCTCTCCCTTGCTCTCTCCACCCCTGTCTCCGTCTCCTCTCTCTCCTCCATTCTCTTTCTCCCTTGCGCTCTCCCTCCACCCCTTTCCATCTCCCTCGCGCTCTCTCTCCACCCCTCTCGCCGCTTCCCTCGCTCTCTCTCTGCACCCCTTCATCTCCCTCCCTCGCTCTCTCTGTCTCGCTCTCTCCCTTGCTCGCTCCCTCTCCACCCCTCTCTCCGTCTCCCTTGCTCGTTCCCTCTCCACCCCTCTCGCCACTTCCCTCGCGCTCTCTCTGCACCCCTTCATCTCGCTCTCTCTGTCTCGCTCTCTCCCTTGCTAGCTCTCTCTCCACCCCTCTCAGTCTCCCTTGCGCTCTCACTTCTGCAGGATGTTTTTGTTGAGTTGGATTTTCATTGTCCGGCGGTTGAGTTGGCTGCTATCCCAAAGCAGAGCTGCTATACAGCAGAGCAGAGAGGTCCGCTAATAGATTCTTCATGTGCCTGCCACACATCTGAGCAGGAATTTGGAAATTATTTTAACAGTCCCCCCAACGAAAAGAGAGACAGAGAAGAGTGTGTGTGTTTCAGTGGGGAGTGTGTCGGTGTGTGTGTGTTCATCTTGCCTGAAAGAAGCTGGGTGTGATAGTGCATACCCCCGATCTGCCAATGATCTTATGCAGGGTTTCATTTGCTCAAAGTATGTTTTGTGTATGCTTTTGGTGGGTGGTGAATGTGTTAGCACTGTTGTCAAGTGTTCTCTCATACTTCAGCAGAGGTGAATGAAGAAAGTGAACTGAACATTGCTCATACAGCTCCACCTGATCAATGCATTATCTACAGAGTTAAAGGATTATTTTATTTATTTAACTAGGCAAGTCAGTTAAGAACAAATTCTTATTTACAATGATGGCCTACCGGGGAACAGTGGGTTAACTGCCTTGTTCAACGACAGAACGACAGATTTTTACCTTGTCAGCTCTGGGGATTTGATCCAGCAGTTACTGGCCCAACGTTCTAACCACTAGGCTACCTGCCACCCCAAAGAGTCATCACATGATGTAAAACTCGTCATACCGTCTGTATTTCTGCCCTTCTTAAACGGCAATAGCTCAGATAAACATGAAATGACCCCGCAAATCGATAGAACCTCGCTCAGACATGCACAAAAATGATCTAACATTCAAGATGGGTGAATCTTTTCTTCAAGAACGTACCGTAAGGTCACTCCACAGCTAGCTTGAAATGTCGTCGATGGATTTTATTTCTCCGTTATTTTACCAGGTAAATTGACTGAGAACACGTTCTCATTTGCAGCAACGACCTGGGGAATAGTTACAGGGGGGAGGGGGATTAATGAGCCAATTGTAAACTGGGGATTATTAGGTGACCGTGATGATTTGAGGGCCAGATTGGGAATTTAGGATGGATGGAGCCATCCAATAAAGTCCTTTTGGGTGTCTCAAACCGTTGGAACATTGTCAAGGAGGGTGGTCGCGTGTGTTAGCAAAGCAGAGGTCTGGAGTTCCAGCCAGGTATTTAGCCGAATCGGTACTCGCTAAGCAGGCAACATGACGTCTGTAACATGCATGTGTCTCGTGTCCACTTTTGATGTGATGTTGTGCTCTCTCTAAGAACTGTTCCTCGTTTGTCTACTTCCCAACACACAACAAATAGGCTTACTTTTTCATATGACACAGTTAGTCCCTTGTGTCTCACTTGCTAGAGCATGGCACTTGCAGTGCCAGGGTTGTGGGTTCAATTCCCACAGAGGACCATATGAAAATGTATGAACTCGCTACTTTAAGTCGCTCTTGATAAGAGTGTCTGCTAAATGACTAACATGTAAATGTAAGTGAGCATGCAGAGGTATTAAAGAAAAAATCCACTCAAAAACTATATTTAGGATTTTTTTGTGTCAGCAGTCAGCAGTCATGCAAAACAAGTTTTCCAGATATTGGGTTTTCAAGAAGCAAAATGTCACTTGCCTATTACATCATGATGATGCTGCAAATGCATCATATGCTGCAAAACGCATCAAATGCTGCAAAACGCATCAAATGCTGCAAAACGCATCAAATGCTGCAAAACGCATTAAATGCTGCAAAACGCATTAAATGCTGCAAAACGCATCAAATGCTGCAAAACGCATTAAATGCTGCAAAACGCATCAAATGCTGCAAAACGCATCAAATGCTGCAAAACGCATTAAATGCTGCAAAACGCATTAAATGCTGCAAAACGCATCAAATGCTGCAAAACGCATCAAATGCTGCAAAACGCATCATATGCTGCAAAACGCATTAAATGCTGCAAAACGCATCAAATGCTGCAAAACGCATCATCATGTTGATGTGGCAAGTGACACCTTGCTTCTTGAAAATCCTATGTCTTGAAAACTTGACAACTGACATGCAAAACATTTTGGGACTATATCAACAGTGGACTAACGAACAATAAAATACCAAAAGATAGTTTTTTGAGTGGATTTTTCCTTTAAATTAGTTTAAGAAGGCAGGCTGGTTGGAACAGTAGACAACATAAAATACACTGGGACACACTGGGTATGTGGTGTTTCCAAGTATTAGAGGCTGATGGGGGCTCTGAGACCTAGAGAGAGAAGCAATATTAAATGATGCATCTACAACTACTTTTGCAAAATACCACACAAGACAAACATGATTAAATACCATAGCCATACAAGACAAACATGATTATGTTAAACAAACCACCAACTGTTGACAATCATTTGTGGGGTTTGTGTTTATATGGCAATATAATAATCTCCAGTTTAGCTGGCAGATTCCACCATTGTTTTGAGGATTGTGCAGAAACAACGAAAGAGCAATCAGAATACAAACCTGTGGATTGTGAGTTAAGTTACTTTTGTTCACAAGTTGCTAAGGTTGCGAACGTGAGCTGGGTTTAGACCGTTGTGAGACAGGTTAGTTTTACCCTGCTGATGATGTGTTGTTGCAATAGTTGCTATGTTGCTATGTTATTGAATCCCTGCTATAAAGTTATCTTTGCGTAAAACATTGTAAATTGTTTTGTTCAACATTTCTGCACAAGGATTGACTGAAGGGTTGTGTTGATCAACTTGTTATTATCAGCTTGTTATTATCAGCATTTTATCTAACTTTGTTATTATCAACTTGTTATCATTATCAGCTTGTTATTAGCTTGTTATCATCATGCTATTATCAGCTTGTTATGTTATTATCAACTTGATATCAGCTTGTTATCATCATGTTATTATCAGCTTGTTATCATCGTTGTTATCAGCTTGTTATTATCAACTTGTTATCGTCATGTTATTATCAGCTTGTTTTCATCATGTAATTATCAACTTGTTGTTATCATCATGTTATTATCAGCTTTTTATCAGCTTGTTATTATCAGCTTATTATCATCTTGTTATAATCAACATGTTATTATCATCTTGTTATTATCAGCTTGTTATGATCAGCTTGTTATTATCATCTTGTTATAATCAGCTTGTTATTATCAGTTTGTTGTTATCAACATGTTATTGTCATCTTGTTATTATCAGCTTGTTATTATCAGCTTGTTATTATCAGTTTGTTATTATCAGCTTGTTATTATCAGCTTGTTATTATTAGCTTGTTATTATCAGTTTGTTATTATCAGCTTGTTATCAGCTTGTTGTTATCAGCTTGTTATTATTAGCTTGTTATTATCAGTTTGTTATTATCAGTTTGTTATTATCAGCTTGTTATCAGCTTGTTATTATCAGCTTGTTATTATCAGCTTGTTATTATCAGCTTGTTATTATCAGCTTGTTATTATCAGCTTGTTATTATCAGCTTGTTATTATCAGCTTGTTATCAGCTTGTTGTTATCAGCTTGTTATCAGCTTGTTATTATCAGCTTGTTATTATTAGCTTGTTATTATCAGTTTGTTATTATCAGTTTGTTATTATCAGCTTGTTATCAGTTTGTTATTATCAGCTTGTTATTATCAGCTTGTTATTATCAACTTGTTATTATCAGCTTGTTATTATCAGTTTGTTATTGTCAACTTGTTATTATCAGCTTGTATTATCAACTTGTTATTATCAGCTTGTTTTCATCATGTAATTATCAACTTGTTGTTATCATCATGTTATTATCAGCTTTTTATCAGCTTGTTATTATCAGTTTGTTATTATCAACTTGTTATTATCAGCTTGTATTATCAACTTGTTATTATCAGCTTGTTATTATCAGTTTGTTATTATCAGCTTGTTATTATCAGTTTGTTATTATCATCTTGTTATTATCAGCTTGTTATTATCAGCTTGTTATTATCAGTTTGTTATTATCAGCTTGTTATTATCAGTTTGTTATTATTAGCTTGTTATTATCAGTTTGTTATTATCAGTTTGTTATTATGAGCTTGTTATTGTCAGCTTGTTATTATCAGTTTGTTGTTATCAGCTTGTTATTATCCGCTTGTTGTTATCAACTTGTTATTATCAGCTTGTTATTATCAACTTGTTATTATCAGCTTGTTATTATCAGCTTGTTATTATCAACTTGTTATTATCAGCTTGTTATTATCAGTTTGTTATTATCAGCATGTTATTATCAGTTTGTTATTATCAGCTTGTTATTATCAGCTTGTTATTATCAGTTTGTTATTATCAGCTTGTTATTATCAGCTTGTTATTATCAGTTTGTTATTATCAGCTTGTATTATCAACTTGTTATTATCAGCTTGTTATTATCAGCTTGTTATTATCAGCTTGTTATTATCAGCTTGTTATTATCAGCTTGTTATTATCAGTTTGTTATTATCAGCTTGTTATTATCAGCTTGTTATTATCAGTTTGTTATTATCAGCTTGTTGTTATCAGCTTGTTATTATCAGCTTGTTATTATCAGCTTGTTATTATCTGCTTGTTATTATCAGCTTGTTATTATCAGATTGTTATTATCAGTTTGTTATTATCAGCTTGTTATTATCAACTTGTTATCAGCATGTTATTATCAGCTTGTTATTATCAGCTTGTTATTATCAGCTTGATCTTCCGGCGCCGACAGAGATGGCCGCCTCGCTTCGCGTTCCTAGGAAACTATGCAGTTTTTTGTTTTTTTACGTGTTATTTCTTACATTAGTACCCCAGGTCATCTTAGGTTTCATTACATACAGTCGAGAAGAACTACTGAATATAAGATCAGCGTCAACTCACCATCAGTACGACCAAGAATATGTTTTTCGCGACGCAGATCCTGTGTTCTGCCTTACAAACAGGACAACGGAGTGGATTCCATGCAGCGACCCCAAAAAACGACTCCGAAAAAGAGGGAAAAGAGGCGGTCTTCTGGTCAGACTCCGGAGACGGGCACACCGTTCACCACTCCCTAGCATTCTTCTTGCCAATGTCCAGTCTCTTGACAACAAGGTTGATGAAATCCGAGCAAGGGTAGCATTCCAGAGGGACATCAGAGACTGTAACGTTCTCTGCTTCACGGAAACATGGCTCACTGGAGAGACGCTATCCGAGGCGGTGCAGCCAACGGGTTTCTCCACGCATCGCGCCGACAGAAACAAACATCTTTCTGGTAAGAAGAGGGGCGGGGGCGTATGCCTTATGACTAACGTGACATGGTGTGATGAAAGAAACATACAGGAACTCAAATCCTTCTGTTCACCTGATTTAGAACTCCTCACAATCAAATGTAGACCGCATTATCTACCAAGAGAATTCTCTTCGATTATAATCACAGCCGTATATATCCCCCCAAGCAGACACATCGATGGCTCTGAACAAACTTTATTTAACTCTGCAAACTGGAAACGATTTATCCGGAGGCTGCATTCATTGTAGCTGGGGATTTTAACAAGGCTAATCTGAAAACAAGACTCCCTAAATTTTATCAGCATATCGATTGCGCAACCAGGGGTGGAAAGACCTTGGATCATTGTTACTCTAACTTCCGCGACGCATATAAGGCCCTGCCCCGCCCCCCTTTCGGAAAAGCTGACCACGACTCCATTTTGTTGATCCCTGCCTACAGACAGAAACTAAAACAAGAGGCTCCCACGCTGAGGTCTGTTCAGCGCTGGTATGACCAAGCTGACTCCACACTCCAAGACTGCTTCCATCACGTGGACTGGGAGATGTTTCGTATTGCGTCAGACAACAACATTGACGAATACGCTGATTCGGTGTGCGAGTTCATTAGAACGTGCGTTGAAGATGTCGTTCCCATAGCAATGATTAAAACATTCCCTAACCAGAAACCGTGGATTGATGGTAGCATTCGTGTGAAACTGAAAGCGCGAACCACTGCTTTTAATCAGGGCAAGGTGTCTGGTGACATGACTGAATACAAACAGTGCAGCTATTCCCTCCGCAAGGCTATTAAACAAGCTAAGCGCCAGTACAGAGACAAAGTAGAATCTCAATTCAACGGCTCAGACACAAGAGGCATGTGGCAGGGTCTACAGTCAATCACGGACTACAGGAAGAAATCCAGCCCAGTCACGGACCAGGATGTCTTGCTCCCAGGCAGACTAAATAACTTTTTGCCCGCTTTGAGGACAATACAGTGCCACTGACACGGCCTGCAACGAAAACATGCGGTCTCTCCTTCACTGCAGCCGAGGTGAGTAAGACATTTAAACGTGTTAACCCTCGCAAGGCTGCAGGCCCAGACGGCATCCCCAGCCGCGCCCTCAGAGCATGCGCAGACCAGCTGGCCGGTGTGTTTACGGACATATTCAATCAATCCCTATACCAGTCTGCTGTTCCCACATGCTTCAAGAGGGCCACCATTGTTCCTGTTCCCAAGAAAGCTAAGGTAACTGAGCTAAACGACTACCGCCCCGTAGCACTCACATCCGTCATCATGAAGTGCTTTGAGAGACTAGTCAAGGACCATATCACCTCCACCCTACCTGACACCCTAGACCCATTCCAATTTGCTTACCGCCCAAATAGGTCCACAGACAATGCAATCTCAACCACACTGCACACTGCCCTAACCCATCTGGACAAGAGGAATACCTATGTGAGAATGCTGTTCATCGACTACAGCTCGGCATTCAACACCATAGTACCCTCCAAGCTCGTCATCAAGCTCGAGACCCTGGGTCTCGACCCCGCCCTGTGCAACTGGGTACTGGACTTCCTGACGGGCCGCCCCCAGGTGGTGAGGGTAGGCAACAACATCTCCTCCCCGCTGATCCTCAACACTGGGGCCCCACAAGGGTGCGTTCTGAGCCCTCTCCTGTACTCCCTGTTCACCCACGACTGCGTGGCCACGCACGCCTCCAACTCAATCATCAAGTTTGCGGACGACACAACAGTGGTAGGCTTGATTACCAACAACGACGAGACGGCCTACAGGGAGGAGGTGAGGGCCCTCGGAGTGTGGTGTCAGGAAAATAACCTCACACTCAACGTCAACAAAACTAAGGAGATGATTGTGGACTTCAGGAAACAGCAGAGGGAACACCCCCCTATCCACATCGATGGAACAGTAGTGGAGAGGGTAGCAAGTTTTAAGTTCCTCGGCATAACACATCACAGACAAACTGAATTGGTCCACTCACACAGACAGCATCGTGAAGAAGGCGCAGCAGCGCCTCTTCAACCTCAGGAGGCTGAAGAAATTCGGCTTGTCACCAAAAGCACTCACAAACTTCTACAGATGCACAATCGAGAGTATCCTGGCGGGCTGTATCACCGCCTGGTACGGCAACTGCTCCGCCCTCAACCGTAAGGCTCTCCAGAGGGTAGTGAGGTCTGCACAACGCATCACCGGGGGCAAACTACCTGTCCTCCAGGACACCTACACCACCCGATGTTACAGGAAGGCCATAAAGATCATCAAGGACATCAACCACCCGAGCCACTGCCTGTTCACCCCGCTATCATCCAGAAGGCGAGGTCAGTACAGGTGCATCAAAGCTGGGACCGAGAGACTGAAAAACAGCTTCTATCTCAAGGCCATCAGACTGTTAAACAGCCACCACTAACATTGAGTGGCTGCTGCCAACACACTGACACTGACACTGACTCAACTCCAGCCACTTTAATAATGGGAATTGATGGGAAATGATGTAAATATATCACTAGCCACTTTAAACAATGCTACCTTATATAATGTTTACATACCCTACATTATTCATCTCATATGCATACGTATATACTGTACTCTATATCATCAACTGCATCCTTATGTAATACATGTATCACTAGCCACTTTAACTATGCCACTTTGTTTACATACTCATCTCATATGTATATACTGTACTCGATACCATCTACTGTATCTTGCCTATGCTGCTCCGTACCATCACTCATTCATATATCCTTATGTACATGTTCTTTATCCCCTTACACTGTGTATAAGACAGTAGTTTTGGAATTGTTAGTTAGATTACTTGTTGGTTATTACTGCATTGTCGGAACTAGAAGCACAAGCATTTTGCTACACTCGCATTAACATCTGCTAACCATGTGTATGTGACAAATAAAATTAGATTTGGTTTGATTTGATTTGATTTGATCAGCTTGTTATTATCAGTTTGTTATTATCAGTTTGTTATTATCAGCTTGTTATTATTAGTTTGTTATTATCAGCTTGTATTATCAACTTGTTATTATCAGTTTGTTATTATCAGCTTGTTGTTATCAGCTTGTTATTATCAGCTTGTTATTATCAGCTTGTTATCAGCTTGTTATTATCAGATTGTTATTATCAGCTTGTTATTATCAGTTTGTTATTATCAGCTTGTTATTATCAACTTGTTATTATCAGCTTGTTATTATCAGCTTGTTATTATCAGCTTGTTATCAGCTTGTTATTATCAACTTGTTATTATCAGCTTGTTATTATCAGTTTGTTATTATCAGCTTGTTATCAGCTTGTTATTATCAGCTTGTTATTATCAGTTTGTTATTATCAGCTTGTTATTATCAGCTTGTTTGCACTGGCCTTATCTTTTCTCAGAGAAGAAAATAAAACATGTGGGTTGCTAAAGAATCCTCTCTGCTCTCTTTCTAGGAGAGAGAGAAACAGGAAGACTGAGAGACAGAGACAGGTGGCCAGGCCGCTTCTTTCCTTGCCCTCCGCTCATTTTTCAACTTTTTCTTTCATTCTTTCACTCCATTCTGTGCTTTTCCATTGAAAGTGACAAGCCGCCCCATTCACTCGTTCATTCTTCTCTCCCCTCCTCTTTTGTCTGGGCTGCTGGGTCCTGGTTCAGCTCTATTCAAGACCCAGACGCCGTGCCATTGACTGGAGCACCCCCCCCCCCCAAACCTGCCCTGTCCCCACTCTGCAGCTGCTATGCTAATGAACAGAGGGATGGACCGGGCAAAGGAGAGGATGGAGGGATGGGAGGAGGGAGGGAGGGATGGGAGGAGGGAGGGAGGGACAGAGGGAAGAGAGAGTAAAAAAGAGAAGAGCTGAAGCAGAGGGAGAGATAGAACAGAACAGAGGGGTGACCCTTCCTCTCCTCCATCTCCATATCATGCTGGAGGCTCAGAGTAGCAGATCTGTCCCCCTCCATCCTCACTCTGCCCCATGTCCCCCTTCTGCTTCTCCCCCTGTCCCCCTCCATCCTCACTCTGCCCCATGTCCCCCTCCTGCTTCTCCCCTGTCCTCCCCTTTCTCATTCAAATCCATTTTATACCCTGGTGTTAAAGGAAAGTGCTGTCACTGCAGTGTGTAAAGTAACTCTGTTCCTCCCCTCCAGACTAACACACACTGTGTGTGTGTGTGTGTGTGTGTGTGTGTGTGTGTGTGTGTGTGTGTGTGTGTGTGTGTGTGTGTGTGTGTGTGTGTGTGTGTGTGTGTGTGTGTGTGTGTGTGTGTGTGTGTGTGTGTGTTCATTCCTCTGCTCTGTCCAAGATGGCGACCCATACTTCTACATTGCCTGGTAAGCTGAACCTGTCTCTTCAGCCTTTGTTACATGCATACACAAGGAGTGGAGCAGGCCTCACACGGATAAATAGTTGACAACATGAAGGAGAGATTTACAGTAGGGAGAGGGAAGTTAGATACTGAACAACAATGTGACAGAAAACGTTTGGAGCAGGGTCATGCTCTAGTCAAATCAGAGAATGTTAGTGGTTGCATTTGAGGATGAAAGTGCCTTATTCTGTGTGTGTATGGAATGCATGCTTATCAAATCAAATTGTATTGGTCACATGCACAGAATACAATAGGTGTGGACTTTACAGTGAAATGCTTACTTATGAGCCCATACCCAACTGCAGATTTAAAAAAACTAGAGTCTATTGACACACCGGTGTGTCAATCTGAGTAACATAATAAACAAATCCCTACATTTAAGCTACAGATAGCTGTTTTTTTGCATGGGCCTCCATCCACAGCATCCACCTAGGTTGTACTTCCCCATCTACAGTATGTTGGAAAGTGGCAGAGAGCTACAGCTCTGTTTGTCACAGCAGGAGACATCCCAAAAATCGCTTTTCTCACCGAAATGTCTGTAGCATCTGAACGGTTTGGCTAATATGACCACTCTAAACTAATTTGAGCACTGTATTGAAAGGGGAGGCTCTCACAAACAAGGTGGTGTTCTCTGTTTTGCTCTACGACCCCCACAAATGTCACGGGACTCGTCTGAAGGTAACCCATACAAATGAATTATTTTTTAAGTATCTTTTTGGGGATACCTAAAGGGGTCCTAAAACTCTAAATCAAATAGCTAAATGATCCATGGTATGACCTTCTTAAAACAACTCCACATGGAAGGTTAGACAACGGCTTAACTTTTAAGAATGAAAAAGTAAGAAATATTTGCTCAATAAAAAAGGAAATGGTAACAAAATAAAAAACAATAAGGAGGCTATATACAGGATGTACCAGTTTATATATACAGGAAGTACGAGTTTATATATACAGGAAGTACCAGTTTATATTTACAGGAAGTACCAGTTTATATATACAGGAAGTACCAGTTTATATATACAGGAAGTACCAGTTTATATATACAGGAAGTCCCAGTTTATATATACAGGAAGTACCCGTTTATATATACCGGAACTACCAGTTTATATATACAGGGAGTACCAGTTTTTCTGATGACACGACGGTGGTAAGCCTGATCACTGACGACAATGAGGCAGCCTATAGGGAGGAGGTCCGAGACCTGGCAGTGTAGTGCCAGGACAACAACCTCTCTCTCAACGTCAGCAAGACAAAGGAACTGATCGTGGACTACAGGAAACGGAGGCCCGAACACGCCCCCATTCACATCTGGGCAGTAGTGGAGACCGTCGAGAACTTCAAGTTCCTCGGTGTCCACATCAGTAAGGACCTATCATGGTCCAAACACACCACACACCCTGGGGCGGCAGGGTAGCCAAGTGGTTAGAGCGTTGGACTAGTAACTGGAAGGTTGCAAGTTCAAATCCCTGAGCTGACAAGGTACAACTCTGTCGTTCTGCCCCTGAACAGGCAGTTAACCCACTGTTCCTAGGCCGTCATTGAAAATAAGAATTTGTTCTTACTGACTTGCCTAGTCAAATAAAAAGAAAAGCACCAAAACAGTAATGAAGATGGCACGACAACACTTCTTCCCCCTTGGGAGTCTGAAAATATTTGACATGGGCCCTCAGATCCTCAAAAAGTTCTGCACCATTGAGGGTATCTTGACTGGCTGCATCACAGCTTGGTATGGCAACTGCTTGGCATCCAACTGCAAGGCGCAGTTGGAGTGTGTATGGCCCAGTACATCACTGGGGCCAAGCTCCCTGCCACCCAGGACCTCTCTACTAGGCGGTATCAGAAAAAAATAGTCGGTTCCGGAGTGCCAAGTCTGTGACCAAAAGGCTCCTGAACAGCTTCTACCCCCCAGACTGCTGATCAGTTAATTAAACAACTACCTGGCCTTTCTGTTTATCCCCCCCTACCTTCCACATAGTACTTCAACCAATCACCTAACCCGGTTCCGACCTAACCCTAACCCACACCAATCAACCCAACTAACTCATACACTGCCTCTGTACCGGGTACTCCTTGCATATATCTTTTTTAATGTAACCTTTATTTAACTAGGCAAGTCAGTTAAGAACAAATTGTTATTCACAATGACGGCCTACCGGGGAACAGTGGGTTAACTACCTTGTTCAGGGGCAGAACTACAGATTTTTACCTTGTCAGCTCCAGGATTCAATCTAGCAACCTTTTGGTTACTGGCCCAACGCTCTAACAACTAGGCTACCTGCTGGTTCTAAAACTAAAAGTCTCCAACTTCAGCGATTTTTGCAATTCGTTCCAGTCACTAGCAGCAGAGAACTGGAAGGAAAGGCGGCCAAATGAGGTGTTGGCTTTGGGAATGATCAGTGAGATATACCTGCTGGAACGTGTGCTACGGGTGGGTGTTATTATCGTGACCAGTGAACTGAGATAAGGCAAAGCTTTACCTAGCATAGACTTATAGATGACCTGGAGCCAGTGGGTCTGGCGACGAATATGTATCGATGGCCAGCCGACAAGAGCATACAGGTCGCAGTGGTGGGTGGTATAAGGTGATTTGGTAACAAAACGGATGGCACTGTGATAGACTGCATCCAGTTTGCTGAGTAGAGTATTGGAAGCTATTTTGGAGATGACATCGCCGAAGTCGAGGATCGGTAGGATAGTCAGTTTTACTAGGGTAAGTTTGCGGCGTGAGTGAAGGAGGCTTTGTTGTGAAACAGAAAGCTGATTCTAGATTTGATTTTGGATTGGAGATGTTTATAGAAAACCAAGGCTATGAGTCTGGAAGGAGAGTTTACAGTCTCTCCTTGTCTAGCCCAGCTGATTGGTACGGGTCCAGGTTTTGCAGCTCTTTCAGAACATCTGCTGTCTGGATTTGGGTGGAGGATAAGCTGGGGAGGCTTGGGCGAGTAGGGGGGGGGGGCTGTTGGCCGGGTTTGGAGTAGCCAGGAGGAAGGCATGGCCAGCCATTGAGAAATGCTTATTGAAATGTTCAATTATCATGGATTTATCAGTGGTGACCGTGTTACCTAGCCTCAGTGCAGTGGGTGGGAGGTGCTGGTCTCCATGGACTTTACAGTGTCCCAAAACTTTTTGGAGTTAGAGCTACAGGATGCGAATTTCTGTTCCTGACTTCCCTGAACAGTTGCATATCGCGGGGACTATTCGATGCTATTGCAGTCCACCACAGGATGTTTTTGTGCTGGTCAAGGGCAGTCAGGTCTGGAGTGAACCAAGGGCTATATCTGTTCTTAGTACTGCATTTTTGTAACGGGGCATATTTATCTAAGATGGCGAGGAAATTACTTTTAAAGAATGACCAGGCATCCTCGACTGACGGGATGAGGTCAATATCCTTCCAGGATACCCGTGCCAGGTTGATTAGAAAGGCCTGCTCGCAGAAGTGTTTTAGGGAACTTTGACAGTGATGAGGGGTGGTCGTTTGACCGCGGACCGATAGCGGATATAGGCAATGAGGCAGTGATCGCTGAGATCCTGATTGAAAACAGCGGAGGTGTATTTGGAGGGCAAGTTGGTCAGGATAATATCTATGAGGGTGTTACGGTTTTCTTCCGTCGAAGGAGAGTCGGACCAAAATGCAGCGTGGTAAGTTAGATACATGTTTAATAACGAAGAAAAAACGAACAATACAAAAACAACAAACGGAATGTGAAAACCTATACAGCCTATCTGGTGACAACTAACACAGAGACAGGAACAATCACCCATGAAACACTCAAAGAATATGGCTGCCTAAATATGGTTCCCAATCAGAGACAACGAGAATCACCTGCCTCTGATTGAGAACCGCCTCAGGCAACCATAGACTTTGCTAGAACACCCTACTAAGCCACAATCCCAAAACCTACGAAAAAACCCCATACATAAACACAACACAAAATAAACCCATGTCACACCCTGGCCTGACCAAATAAATATAGAAAACACAAAATACTAAGACCATGGCGTGACAGAGGGGGCCCATGTTTACAGATTTAGGGTTGTGCCTGGTGGGTTCCTTGATGATTTGTGTGAGATTGAGAGCATCTAGCATAGCTTGTAGGGCTGCCGGGGTGTTAAGCATATCCCAGTTTAGGTCACCTAACAGAACAAACTCTGAAGCTAGATGGGGGGCGATCAATTCACAAATGGTGTCCAGGGTACAGCTGGGAGCGGAGGGGGGTCAATAGCAGGCGGCAACAGTGAGAGACTTATTTCTGGAGAGGTTCATTTTTTAAATTAGAAGTTCAAACTGTTTGGGTGTAGACCTGGAAAGTATGACAGAACTTTGCAAGCTATCTCTGCAGTAGATTGCAACTCCTCCCCCTTTGGCAGTTCTATCTTGATGGAAAATGCTGTAGTTGGGTAAGGAAATCTCAGAATTGTTGGTGGCCTTCCTAAGCCAGGATTCAGACACAGCAAGAACATCAGGGTTGGCGCAGTGTGCTAAAGCAGTGAGTAAAACAAACTTAGGGAGGAGGCTTCTGATGTTGACATGCATGAAACCAAGGCTTTTTCGATCACAGAAGTCAACAAATGAGGGTGCCTGAGGACACGCAGGGCCTGGGTTTACCTCCACATCACCCGAGGAACAGAGGAGGAGTAAGAGGTAAGCCCAGGCACTGAGTGATGATAATAGAGGTTGTATCTCTGGATAAGCTGGTTATAATGGGTAAGGTCACTGCATGTGTGGGAGGTGGGACAAAGGAGGTATCAGAGGTATAATGAGTGGAACTATGGGCTCCATTGTAAACTAAAACAATGATAACTAACCTAAACAACAGTATACAAGGCATATTGATATTTGAGAGAGACATACAGCGAGGCATAAAGTAATCACGTGTTGATTAGGAGAGCTAGCTTAAGACAACAACGGGTGAGACAACAACAGCTAATCAGCCAAAACAACAGGTGAAATGGCGATGAATGGCCAGAGAGGGTCGGTTAACTACACACAGGGCCTGAGTTCGCGGCTGGGGTCGACAGATAAACCGTGATTAATGGACCGTGATTAATGGACAGTCCAGCAGGCATCAACTATGTAGCCAAGTGATCATAGGGTCCAGGGGGCAGCAATAGATGGAAAAGGGAAGCCGCGGAGTAGACGCTAATACGCTAGCACGCGGGCGACAAGGCGTTTAAAGTTAGTAGTCCGGTGCTAGTAGAAGCGTCTGCTCCGCCGTCCGACGGAGGCCGGTTGAAGGCACAGCGGATGGAGTATTTGTCGGCAGACCAGTCGTAGTGTTGCGGCGGGGTGCCGTGTCGACTAAGGATCCAAGCCAGATGGCGAAAGAGGTATTGTAATTGTAGTACTTTTGTTTTCTAGCCGGGAGATGCGCCTGGCTCACTGCCAACTGGTGCTGGCTTCAGGGCAGGGTCATTAGCCACTATAGCCACTCGGTAGCAGTGGTGATCCGGTGCTAAGGTCCAGAGCTTACGGCAAGGATCCGGTGGAGTAGTGTGTTCTAGCCGTGTTTGGGTGGAGTCCGGGTGAACAACTGAGTAGGCCGGGAGGTGGGCCTCAGGGATAGCTTCGGTACTGGGTAACTCGGTGGGTGCTAGCTAGCTGTGAAGATCAGGAGTAATGTTCCAGGGATTACGGTAGGAATCCGGCGTTGTAGTGGAGAGACAGTCCGTTACTGGTAGACTAGTGAGTATTATCCAGGCTAAAAAAAAGGGCTGGTATCAGTGCGGAAGCTAAAGGCTGCTAGCAGTGGCTAACAATGACTAAATAGTGTGTAGCTAATTAGCTGGTTAGGTGGTTCTTATTATAAGGTCTAAAAATGTAAAATAATAGCGGTTCCGTATCACATTGGGTGAGGCAGGTTACCAGAAGGTATAATTTAACTAAAATGTAGAAGAGATTGAAAATAAAATTGATATATATACAAAAAATACAAAAATACACGAGAGGACGAACAAAACACGTCTTCACTGCACCGCCATCTTGGAAAACCTTCTCCCCCCATTGCTCAGATTTGGCTGGGCGGCCAGCTCTAGGAAGAGTCTTGGTGGTTCCAAACTTCTTCCATTTAAGAATGATGGAGGCCACTGTGTTCTTGGGGACCTTCAATGCTGCAGAAATGTTTTTGTACCCTTACCCAGATCTGTGCCTCAACACAATCCTGTCTCAGAGCTCTAAGGACATTCCTTCGACCTCATGATTTGGTTTTTGCGCTGACATGCACTGCCAACTGTGGGACCTTATATAGACAGGTGTGCCTTTCCAAATTATGTCCAATCAATTGAATGTTCCACAGGTGGACTCCAATCAAGTTATATAAACATCTCAAGGATGATCAATGGGAGCAGAATGACCTGAGCTCATTTTCCAGTCTCCTAGCAAAGGGTCTGAAACATAAAACATTAAATAAGTTATTTCTGTTTTTTCTTTTTAATACATTTGAAAAAATGTCTTAACCTGTTTTCGCTTTGTCATAATGAGGCATTGTGTGTAGATTGATGAGGGGGAAAAAAATATTTAATACATTTTAGAATAAGGCTGTAACATAACAAATTGTGGAAAATGTGAAGGGGTCTGAATACTTTCCGAATACACTGTATATATTTGTGTGTGTGTGTGTGTGTATGCCTGTATGTATTAGCATGAGTGTGTGTATTTAAATGAGTTTGTGTGTATGAGCATGACCATGTTTGTGTGTATTGTGGTGTTGCTGTTCTGGCAGGCAGCTGGGCTGGGCCTCTCTCTCCTGTCCTCCTGCTCTGTTATTTACCCCGTCATGTTGTGACCCGCTGGCCCACAGGGCGGGGCCGGCCAATGTGACATCTGCCTGCTAGGGGAGCTCCCATATGGAGCATCAAACCTCCCTACCATCATCCCTCCCTGACCCGCTGGCCCACAGGGCGGGGCCAACCAATGTGACATCTGCCTGTTTGCACAGACATGGCGAGTAAGGGTAAGGGAGCTCCCATATGGAGCATCAAACCTCCCTCCCTCTCTCCCAGTCCCCCCCCACGTCACATCGCTGTACTCTCCTGCTGCATCTTTTGTCCCTTTGTGTTGCCACTGTCTGGCTCATTCCTACAGACCCTTTTGGAGATTGTGGGAGGGGTGTTTGTGTGCATGCGTGCATGCGTTTGGTGTTTGTGTGTGCGTGCGTACATATGTGTGTTTGGTGTGTTTGCATGTGTGTGCGCTCATGAAGGAGTGTGTGTGTGTGCTTCATGCAGAGAACAGAGCGTCTGATCTGGGGTGCATCCATGCAACAGGCTACAGCAGGGCAGGGCCATAACATCAGACACCCCTCTTCCCTCTCTCTCCATCCATCCCTCCAAACCCAACCCCCTCCGGGCCTCCTCCCCTGATCTCCCAGCCTGTGAAGGGAATACTGCAGCAGGCTGGAGGGCTGGGGGATGGAGGGGCTAGGGCCTGATGATATGGCGCCCAGCCCAGGCAGTGTGGGTGGGGGCTGGTGGACTGGAGAGGGTTGGCGAGAGCCTGATGGTATGGGGCTGTGGAGCTCCCTCCCAGTGAAGGGTCAAACCCCCCTCTCCCTACACATGTTCTGGGGTCTGTGGGGGTTTCTGTCTCCTGACCTGGCCCAGCTGGACACCCTGGATCTGTGTGTGTGTGCGTGCGTGCTTGGATGCATGAAATATGGGCTGCTGAACCCAAGGACACTCAGCTCGGCAACAACACAACATCAACACAGTTTGGAGTTTCTTCATGAGCTAGTCTCTCGTTTAGGTATAACATGTATTAGTCCTGATGCTGGATGCCAGGATTAGGTATAACATGTATTAGACCGATGCTGGATGCCAGGATTAGGTATAACATGTATTAGACCTGATGCTGGATGCCAGGATTAGGTATAACATGTATTAGACCGATGCTGGATGCCAGGATTAGGTATAACATGTATTAGTCCTGATGCTGGATGCCAGGATTAGGTATAACATGTATTAGACCGATGCTGGATGCCAGGATTAGGTATAACATGTATTAGTCCTGATGCTGGATGCCAGGATTAGGTATAACATGTATTAGACCGATGCTGGATGCCAGGATTAGGTATAACATGTATTAGACTGATGCTGGATGCCAGGATTAGGTATAACATGTATTAGACTGATGCTGGATGCCAGGATTATTTTTTTTTACAAACAACATAAAAATATGCAATTTTTCTGCACCCTTGTATCTAACTGCGATATATTGAACCACAATCTAGGCCCGCCTTTCCTGCGTTGCGTGACATTCACAGCCTACCCTACCAATAACTATGCATGTATAATACAGCGAAACACTGATTCTTTCTGTGTACTTTGTAAGCGTACACAATGACTGCTGCCCCACCATAACACATCAGCTTTAGGCAACAGCCTACAAGAAAGATCTCAATGTAGGTTAACGAGCTCCGTAGAATTTAAATGGACCGCTTGCTACAACACTGATGAATAATATGGATGGTACTGTGTTATCGTCTACTTCGTAAACTAATGCACACACTATTCAATTAAATGTGGATCGTCAGATAGTCATATTTTGTAATATTGTTGTATGGTGGTATTATACATTTTGTATTGTAGATATGTAGCGGTGTAATAATGTTATATAACGTATTGCTGTATATTTTGTTCATTACTGTATGTAATGTAAGTGCCTTAATGTGTTTGGAAACCAGGAAGAGAAGCTGCTGCCTTGGCAACGGCTAATGGGGATCCCTAATAAATACAAAGGGCTCCCGAGTGGCGCAGCGGTCTGAGGTACTCAGCGTCACTACAGACCCCGGTTCGATTCCAGGCTGTATCACAAACGGCCGTGATTGGGAGTCCCATAGGGTGGCGCACAATTGGCCCAGCGTTGTCCGGGTTTGGGTTTTGTCGGGGTAGGCTGTCATTGTAAATAAGAATTTGTTCTTAACTGACTTGCCTAGTTAAATAAAGGTTCAATAAAACAATAGAAATATTTTCATCTCAGTATATATTGCATGTACATATATAGCTATCATATAGAGTTTAAATAATAATGAATAATGTGGATGATATTTTGTACTGTGTAGTTTATGACTATGTCATAAACACTAGGTATTAAATACAGATTACAGTTATAATTAGAGACAGATATTGCATACTACTAGGCTACCCATTGTGTTGGTATGCGTCTCACCATTCTTGCACTTCTTTATGCGTGTGTGTGTGTGTGTGTGCATGTGCACGCCTGTATGTGTGTGTTGGAGAGTAATCACAGAATATAAAGAGCTAGTTGTACAGAGTGAAACTGGGTTTGAAGTGAGAGGGGAGATGTTTTCTGTTTGGCTGGCCACACTGAATAGCCCTATTCAACCAGGCCCTCTTACTGCAAGCTCCATTATCCCCGTTGTCATCCCCCCTCAGTCCCTCTGGCCCCCCTCCCCCCTAACACTGCTGGGGCAGGGTGAGGTGTGGGGGGTTGGGGGGGGGGCCCGAAGGAAAAGAGAGGGGAAGAGGGAGGGACAGAGAGGCTGAATGAGAGGATTGAGGGAAGTGTGGAGAAGGAGAAGAATGAGGATCCAAGAGAGGATAGAGGGGGAAGAGGGGTGAGAAGTAGCCTCCCCATCTCCTCTCTCCCTCCCCATCTTCTCCATCCCTCCCCATCTCCTCCCTCTCTCCCCATCTCCTCCCTCCCTGCCCATCTCTTTCCTCCCTCTTTCCCATTTCCTCCCTCCCCATCTCCTCCCTCCCTCTCCATCTCCTCCACCCTTCTCCATCTCCTCCATCCCCCTCCCCTTCTATCTCCTCCTCCCTCCCCATCTCCTCATCTCCTCCCACCCCATCCCCTCCCTCTCCATATCCTCCCTCCCCATCTCCACCCTCTCCATCTCCTCCTCCCTCCCCATCTCCTCCTCCCTCCCCATGCTCACCCTCATCTCCTCCTTCCCAATCTCCCTCGCCTTAATGATTCCGCATATATGTTTAGGCCAACTCATTTTCCTTCAACATGAAGGAGATCAACCCTTATATTCCCCAGTTGTTTTCTGTGATTGTTATATATATGGACCTCTAAAGCATTTACGTATGATAAAAGCCATGTAAACATACAGTAAAATAATTGTGTCACAAAATGTATTAGTTTGAATGCAGATCTAGTGTCCATGTTTTCACAGACGGTTTTACAGAGACCACGGAGAGCAATAAAGACTGACTGTAGTAAACTCTGCCCTCAGCCTGTGTTTCCCCCTGATAAACCCCATACACAATTCACAATGAAGTAAGTTAGGGTTTAAGAAGTGACGCTGTATCTGTTTTTTCTCAAGCAATATCCAGTGTCTCCCAGGCCGTCCTGCAGCTCTCGCAGTTCAAATATTGTGTGTGCGTGCGTGTGTGCGTGTGTGTGTGTGGGAGAGTTAAATCATCAGACCTGTCATACATCCTCAACGCCTCTATATGAAACTCAACAAGAAAGAACAACAGGACACAGTGGGGTAATGGGGCTGTATAGCCTATAATAGGACACAAAACCAGCACAGGCTAAATGATTTGCCATTGATTAGAGTACCCCACACCAGGGATATCTCTGAGGAGATGTGAGAGATGTGGCTTGCTGCTGGGACTGGGCAGACCATTGTGTTGTTCTTTCACAACTACTAGTGTCAAAGAGCGTGTTCACATGCAAGCACACACACACACAGTTGAGATGTAGAGCTCTGAGAAAAGGGGAGGAGGGGAGGAGAAATGGGAGAGGGGAGAGAATAAAAGAGGTCTGGTAGTTAGCCATATAATCAGATAGTTAGTTTGCCATATGATCTGGTAGTTAGTTAGCCATATAAACTGGTAGTTAGTTTGCCATATGATCTGGTAGGTAGTTAGCCTTATAAACTGGTAGTTAGTTTGCCATATGATCTGGTAGTTAGTTAGGCATATAATCTGGTACTTTGTTAGCCATATAATCTGGTAGTTAGTTAGCCATATAATCTGGTAGTTAGTTAGCCATATAATCTGGTAGTTAGCCATATAATCTCGTGGTTGGGAGAAGGAATCAGGGGTAAAGCATCTCGTAGTTAGTTATTCATATAAACTGATAGTTAGCCATATAATCTGGTAGTTAGTTAGCCATATAATCTGGTAGTTAGTTAGCCATATAAACTGATAGTTAGCCATATACTCTGGTAGTTAGTTAGCCATATAATCTGGTAGTAAGGAGAAATGGGAGAGGGAATCAAAGGTAAAGCATCTCGTAGTTAGTTATTCATATAAACTGATAGTTAGTCATATAACAAGGTAGTTCGTGGAAAACACAGAGCCGCCGACGCGGGCCACTTCCGCTTACAAGGACTGTGAGCTCTCATTCTCCGTGGCCAATGTGAGAGACATTTAAGCCCTCGCAAGGCTGCCGGCCCAGACGGCATCCCAAGCTGCGTCCTCAGAGCATGTGCGGAGCAGCTGGCTGGAGTGTTTACGGACATATTCAATCTCTCCCTATCCCAGTCTGTTGTCCCCACTTGCTTCAAGATGTTCACCATTGTTCCTGTACCCAAGAAAGAGAAGGTAGTGCTTTGAGAGGCTAGTTAAAGGATAATGTCACTTCCACCTTACCTGATACCCTAGACCAACTACAATTTGCATACAGCCCCAACAGATCCATGGAAGATGCAATCACCATTGCACTGCACACTACCCTATCCCATCTGGACAAGAGGAGTACCTATGTAAGAATGCTGTTCATTGACTATAGCTCAGCTTTTAACACCATAGTACCCTCCAAGCTCATCACTAAGCTCAGGGCACTGGGTCTGAACCCTGCCCTGTGCAACTGGGTCCTGAACTTCCTGACGGGCCGACCCCCAGGTGGAGAAGGTAGGCAGCAACACCTCCGTCATGCTGATCCTCAACATGGGGGCCCCACAAGTCTGCGTGCTCAGCCCCCTCCTGTACTCCCTGTTCACCCTTGACGGGGTCGCCAAGCACAACTCCAACACCATCATCAAGTTTGCTGATGACACAACAGTGCTCGGCCTGATTACCATCAACGATGAAACAGCTTACAGGGAGGAGGTGAGGGCCCTGGCGGAGTGGTGCCAGGACAACAACATCTCCTTCAACGTCAGCAAGACAAAGGAGCTGATTGTGGTTTACAGGAAACGGAGGGCCGAGCACGCCCCCATTCACATCGATGGGGCTGAAGTGGAGCGGGTCAAGAGTTTTGAGTTCTTCGGAATCCACACCACTAAGGATCTATCATGGTCCAAACATATCAACACAGTTGTGAATAGTCGTCTACTATTTGACTGCAGTTTCCTTCCAGTTCCCAAACTGCATCAAATCAAACTTTATTAGTCACATGCGCCGAATACAACAGGTGTAGACCTTACCGTGAAATGTTGAATAAAATAGGTGTAGACCTTACAGTGAAATGCTGAATATAATACGTGTAGACCTTACCGTGAAATGTTGAATACAGCAGGTGTAGACCTTACCGTGAAATGCTGAATACAATAGGTGTAGACCTTACCGTGAAATGTCAAATCAAATCAAATTTTATTTGTCACATACACATGGTTAGCAGATGTTAATGCGAGTGTAGCGAAATGCTTGTGCTTCTAGTTCCGACAATGCAGTAATAACGAACAAGTAATCTAACTAACAATTCCAAAAAACTACTGTCTTATACACAGTGTAAGGGGATAAAGAATATGTACATAAGGATATATGAATGAGTGATGGTACAGAGCAGCATAGGCAAGATACAGTAGATGATATCGAGTACAGTATATACATATGAGATGAGTATGTAAACCAAGTGGCATAGTTAAAGTGGCTAGTGATACATGTATTACATAAGGATGCAGTCGATGATATAGAGTACAGTATATACGTATGCATATGAGATGAATAATGTAAGGTAAGTAACATTATATAAGGTAGCATTGTTTAAAGTGGCTAGTGATATATTTACATCATTTCCCATCAATTCCCATTATTAAAGTGGCTGGAGTTGAGTCAGTGTCATTGACAGTGTGTTGGCAGCAGCCACTCAATGTTAGTGGTGGCTGTTTAACAGTCTGATGGCCTTGAGATAGAAGCTGTTTTTCAGTCTCTCGGTCCCAGCTTTGATGCACCTGTACTGACCTCGCCTTCTGGATGACAGCGGGGTGAACAGGCAGTGGCTCGGGTGGTTGATGTCCTTGATGATCTTTATGGCCTTCCTGTAGCATCGGGTGGTGTAGGTGTCCTGGAGGGCAGGTAGTTTGCCCCCGGTGATGCGTTGTGCAGACCTCACTACCCTCTGGAGAGCCTTACGGTTGAGGGCGGAGCAGTTGCCGTACCAGGCGGTGATACAGCCCGCCAGGATGCTCTCGATTGTGCATCTGTAGAAGTTTGTGAGTGCTTTTGGTGACAAGCCGAATTTCTTCAGCCTCCTGAGGTTGAAGAGGCGCTGCTGCGCCTTCTTCACGATGCTGTCTGTGTGAGTGGACCAATTCAGTTTGTCTGTGATGTGTATGCCGAGGAACTTAAAACTTGCTACCCTCTCCACTACTGTTCCATCGATGTGGATGGGGGGGTGTTCCCTCTGCTGTCACGTAAAAAAACAAAAAACTGCATAGTTTCCTAGGAACGCGAATTTAGGGAGTCTTGTTTTCAGATTAGCCTTGTTAAAATCCCCAGCTACAATGAATGCAGCCTCCGGATAAATCGTTTCCAGTTTGCAGAGAGTTAAATAAAGTTCGTTCAGAGCCATCGATGTGTCTGCTTGGGGGGGATATATACAGCTGTGATTATAATCGAAGAGAATTCTCTTGGTAGATAATGCGGTCTACATTTGATTGTGAGGAATTCTAAATCAGGTGAACAGAAGGATTTGAGTTCCTGTATGTTTCTTTCATCACACCATGTCACGTTGGCCATAAGGCATACGCCCCCGCCCCTCTTCTTACCAGAAAGATGTTTGTTTCTGTCGGCGCGATGCGTGGAGAAACCCGCTGGCTGCACCGCTTCGGATAGCGTCTCTCCAGTGAGCCATGTTTCCGTGAAGCAGAGAACGTTACGGTCTCTGATGTCCCTCTGGAATGCTACCCTTGCTCGGATTTCATCAACCTTGTTGTCAAGAGACTGGACATTGGCAAGAAGAATGCTAGGGAGTGGTGCACGGTGTGCCCGTCTCCGGAGTCTGACCAGAAGACCGCTTCGTTTCCCTCTTTTTCTGAGTCGTTTTTTTGGGTCGCTGCATGGAATCCACTCCGTTGTCCTGTTTGTAAGGCAGAACACAGGATCCGCGTCGCGAAAAACATATTCTTGGTCGTACTGATGGTGAGTTGACGCTGATCTTATATTCAGTAGTTCTTCTCGACTGTATGTAATGAAACCTAAGATGACCTGGGGTACTAGTGTAAGAAATAACACGTAAAAAAACAAAAAACTGCATAGTTTCCTAGGAACGCGAAGCGAGGCGGCCATCTCTGTCGGCGCCGGTACTTCCGGTACTTCCGGTACTTCAAATGTTGAATACAATAGGTGTAGACCTTACCGTGAAATGTTGAATACAACAGGTGTAGACCTTACCGTGAAATGCTGAATACAATAGGTGTAGACCTTACCGTGAAATGTTGAATACAATAGGTGTAGACCTTACCGTGAAATGTTGAATACAATAGGTGTAGACCTTACCGTGAAATGTTGAATACAATAGGTGTAGACCTTACCGTGAAATGTTGAATACAATAGGTGTAGACCTTACCGTGAAATGTTGAATACAATAGGTGTAGACCTTACCGTGAAATGCTGAATACAATAGGTGTAGACCTTACCGTGAAATGTTGAATACAATAGGTGTAGACCTTACCGTGAAATGTTGAATACAATAGGTGTAGACCTTACCGTGAAATGTTGAATACAATAGGTGTAGACCTTACCGTGAAATGCTGAATACAATAGGTGTAGACCTTACCGTGAAATGTTTACTTACGAGCTCTTAACAACAATGCAGTTCAAGAAAGAGTTTAACAAAATATTTACCAAATAAACTAAAGTAAAAAATAATTAAAAGTAACACAATAAAATAACAATAGCGAGGCTATATACAGGGGTTACCGGTACCGAGTCACTGTGCTGGGGTACAGGTTAGTTGAGATAATTTATACATGTAGGTAGGGGTAAAGTGACTATACATAGATAATAATCAGCGAGTAGCAGCAGTTTTAAAAACAAATGGGGGGGGGTCAATGAAATTAGTCCGGGTGGTAGCAGTCTTTTGGCTTGGGGATAGAAGTGGTTAAGAAGCCTTTTGGTACTTCGGTACCGCATATCGTGCAGTAGCAGAGAGAACAGTCTATGACTTGGGTCACTGCATATAGAGTAGAGCTCCAACAAACCCAAACCTGCTGGACTTAACCGACAACACTTATGTGATTCACTCAGCTCAGACTGTCAGACACTTAAGCCTCTGTGAGAAAGCAAGAGGTGCACTTTCTGCCAAAAGTGTTGAAGTCTCACAGTTTCATGTGTCTTTGCTTTCCATTGGTCTCACTTGCCAAAGCTGATAGAAAACATCCTGAGGATTTTCATGGGAACTCTTCTTTTGTTGTTGTTGGTCAAACAGCAAATACTGTGAGCATGTCTGTCGGACAGTCACAGTTGACGTCTTTTTCTGCCACTTTGTGTGTGTGTGTGTGTGTGTGTGTGTCAGTCTCTCATTAGTAACAGTCTGCTGTAACAGAAAGTGTGTGTGTGTGTGTGTCAGTCTCTCATTAGTAACAGTCTGCTGTAACAGAAAGGGATATTGCACTTCCTTTTCATTTGAAAGACTATACTGAAACAGTGTTAAAAAAAATAGGGCAAACTACAATTAAATAGCCAACTTCAATGCCAACTACACTGAAACTTCAACTACAATAGCTAACACTGAAATATTGTTATAAAAGAGGCATATATCAGCATTGAGTGATTGTTTTCATTTCCTCACACGTAAAGGGGGTCGGTGCATTAACTCCCGCTTGATAAGGCTGCAGGTCTATGTTTGCTCACTATGTACACTGAACAAAAATATAAATGCAACATGTAAAGTGTTGGTTCCATGTTTCTTGAGCTGAAATAAAAAGATCTCAGAAATGTTCCATATGCACAAAACATATTATTTATCTCAAATTTTGTGCACAAATTTGTTTACATCCCTTTTAATGATTATTTCTCTTTTGCCAAGATAATCCAATCGCATGACAGGTGTGGCATGTTAAGAAGCTGATTTAACAGCATGATCATTACACAGGTGCACCTTGTGCTGGGGACAATAAAAGGCCACTCTAAAATGTGCAGTTTTGTCACACAACTCAATGCCACAGATATCTCAAGTTTTGAGGGAACGTGCAATTCCATGCTGACTGCAGGAATGTCCACCAAAACTGCCAGATAATTGAATGTTCATTTCTCTACCATAAGCCACCTCCAACGTTCTTTTATAGAATTTGGCAGTACATCCAACTGGCCTCACAGCCGCAGACCACGTACGTGTATAGCGTCATGTGGGCGAGCGATTTGCCGATGTCAATGTTGTGAACAGTGCCCCATTGTAGTGTTGGGGAATGGTATTGGCAGGCATAAGCTACGGACAACCAACACAATAGCATTTTATCGATGGCAATTTGAATGCACAGAAATACCGTGACGAGATCCTGAGGCCCATTGTGAGGCCCATTTATTTTAACGTATCTGTGACCAACAGATGCATATCTGTTACGGTTTTCTAGGTGTGAAGGAGAGTCGGACCAAACTGCAGCGTGTAGATTGCGATCCATGTTTAATAACGAACGTAAAACACGAATCAATAACAAACACTACAAAAACAATAAACGTAACGAAAACCGAAACAGCCTATACTTGTGTAACCTAACACATAGACAGGAACAAGGACACTAAGGACAATCACCCACGACAAACTCAAAGAATATGGCTGCCTAAATATGGTTCCCAATCAGAGACAACAATAAACACCTGCCTCTGATTGAGAACCACTCCAGACAGCCATAGACCTTGCTAGATAACCCCACTAGCTACAATCCCAATACATACACACCAAAACCCCAAGACAAAACACACCACAATACAAAAACCCCATGCCACACCCTGGCCTGACCCAATACATGAAGAAAAACACAAAATACTTAGACCAGGGCGTGACAATATCTGTATTCCCAGTCATGTGAGATCCATAGATCTATGATGAATTTATTCAATTTACTGATTTCCTCATATGAACTGTAACTCAGTAAAATTTTTGCATGTTGCGTTTATATTTTTTGTTCAGTATATGTTTATGTATGTGTGCTCTGTGTGAGTAGATCTCAGCAGCATATTTGGTCAGTCTGTAAGACTTCTCTCTATCTCTCTCTCTGTCTCTCTCTCTGTCTCTCTGTGCATGTGTGTGTGCGTTCACGTACACTGAATGCATGCTTGCGTGAGAAAGTGAAAAATTCTGGGAAACTGATCACTTTTTGGTGAATATATCATTGTCTCTGACTCTAAGAGGGAATGTGTATTGTATTTTGTTTCTGTCTGAAAGTTAAACTGTATGGTCTACTGAGCCATGTGTACGTGCTACTATTTGTGTGAGAGTTGTCTGTGCTAAAGTCCCTAGCTGGCCCAGTGGTGTATTTGTTTGCCACCTCTCTCCGTCCGACCAGGTGGTGTGCTCTTGTACAGATGGTCCCTCCATGCTGTCAGTTCCCCTTTCCTCTCCGGATATTCCCAGCATTCTACGGCCGGCGGAACGCAGCGCAGAGAGCAGCCGGGAACTCTGGGAACAGGAGCAGGAAGCTAGCACCGATCCAGTCGTTCCTTGGTTGGGCCAAGCAGAGCAGCGCTAGACGGGGAGGAGAGATTTAGGAGACGGCTGTCACTGTAAATGGAGCAACATCGTCCTCTGCTGGTTACTCATACACTGGTCATCAGATCCCACCATAATACACATTAAAAGAAATACAGTATATTGTATATTGTATATCTTTGGCTGAACAATAACTTTCCCTAATATATACCTTTATATTACATCTATGAATGGGTGTATCATCTGCATTCAGTTGGTGGCGGTTAACCAAACAAACTATAAACTCAACAGCACAAAGTCAGGATCAAGTTTACATAAGACATGATGCCAAGCAGGTTCATCCATCATTTTATTGTGCTCTATGGTAATGTATGATATCCATAGTGTGTTACTGTTGATCAACATATTGATCTGATCTGTGCTGTACGTTCTGTGTTTGATCTGTGCTGTAAGTTCTGTGGTTGATCTTTGGTTGATCTGTGCTGTACGTTCTGTGTTCTCATCTCCTTTAGTTTGTTTTGAGGAACTCCCCTTCTCCTGTAATACAAAGGCACATTCACATCAGATAAGCAGACTAAAACCAGATAAATAATGCCTTTTTAGTGGTCACTAAAAATATGTTGAAAAACTTAATTTCTCAATCAGTACAATTTGACCATGTAATCCCAAAAGATATCAGAATGACATGGCAGTGTTGTCCTAGGCCTAGGGAAACAACCTTGTTATAACAGTGTGTGTATCTTACCTGGATCCTTCATCACCCCACAGTACTCCTCACACTCCCTCTTTGAGTAGAATTTGTTACTGTTGACCTGGCAATAGTCCTTTTTATTATCCAGACAGAGACCAGAGTTTGAGTGGAAGACCCAGATCTTGGGCTGTCCAGTGCAGGGCCGAGAATCCATGGGTAGTCTACAGGCAGCTGTAGAGAGACACACACACCAGACAGGAGGAAAGACATGAGGGACAATCTTGTCTCACACGTAGTCTATGGGCATGAACATCATGTTGGTTCTTGAAGTGGGTTGAGCATTGTCACATAATCAACTAGGTTAGAAGTCAAGCCTGTGTCTCCTACGCACCACAAGACTGTATAAGCCCACTGAGCTAAAGTGAAGGCATTAGCTCTGTGGAGCTAACGCAAGTTTCAAGCTATTAGACAAGATGACCCGTAACACGAGTGTGGTTCACCAACAGAAAAACCACCAGTGTTACACTCTATCCACTCACCCTCATTGCGACAGCTCTGGAGACACTCCCTCTCGGTCACAAAGTTGTTCTGGTTGCCCATGCAGCCTCCGTAGGTGAACAGCTGACAGGCCATACTGGTAGAGTTGTAGAAGTACCTCTGCACCATCCCGAAACAGGGACCTGCGTCCGGTTCGGCGTTACAGGACTCTGAAGAGAGATATATAGCAGTGCATTGTGTGTTTTAGCCATAGACATACAGTGGGGTCTGAAATGATTGACACCCTTGATAAAGATGAGCAAAAATAACTGTATAAAATAAATAATTCAAATACCGAGCTACACTGTATTCTAAATTTCTTTGGGAAATTATATTATTTTATACATAATACAATTGCTCAGAGAAAGAGATTACTAATAATAAGTCATAATTATTTTCTCAAAAATGTAGCGGTCAAAATTGACACCCCTTTCAATACCTCACCTAGCGAGGATAATGGCACCCAACAGTGGTGTGCATGGCCAAATAACTATATTTTCATGTCATCTGACCAAGCACAGGTTTCAATCCAAGTGCCAATGCACATGGATGACATGAAAATAGAGGTCTTTGGCCACGTACACCAGTGGTGGGTTTGGCATCGAAATGAGAACGCATGAGCAGAAAATAACTTCATACCTACTAAATAAATATGGTAGTGGATATTTGATGTTAAGGGGCAATTTTGCTTTATTTAATTATTATCATTTTTTTCCTCCCCAATTTCTCCCCAGTCTCATTGCTGCAACTCACCGTACGGACTAGGGAGAGGCGAAGGTCGAGAGCCATGCGTCCTCCGAAACACAACCCAACCAAGCCACACTGCTTCTTGATAAAATGCCCACTTAACCCAGAAGCCAGCCACACCAATGTGTCGGAGGAAACACCGTACACCTGGTGACTGTGTCAGCGTGCAATGCGCCGGCCCGCCATAGGAGTCGTTGCTGCGCATCGGGACAAGGACATCCCTGCCGGCCAAATCTTCCCCTAACCCGGACGACGCTGGGCCAATTGTGCACCGCCCCATGGGCCTCCCGGTCGTGGGTGTCTGTGACAGAGCCTGGACTCGAACCAAGAATCTCTAGTGGTACAGCTTGCATTGTAATGCAGTGGCTTAGACCACTGCACCACTCGGGAGGCCCGTTGGACCCTTGTTAAGGTCAACGGCATCATGAACTTTACTCAGTACCCAAGAATGTTTGCCCGAAACCTGGTTGCCTCTGCCAGGAGGTTGAAACTTGGCCTCAAGTGGATTTTCCACAAGACAATAACCCCAAGCACACATCAAAATCCACAAAGAAATGGTTAACCCTATCAGTCCCGAGACCCCATCAAAAATCACCTTTTTATTTATCTGACTTTCTTTGTTCTGCATGTCCAGATCTATTTAGCCTCACAATGAAGTGTTTTACCATTTTCCTTTCAGGACAACTGGGGCTACTAGTAGAACATGCATTTGACATGAACAGTTTGATCAATGAGTTTTCTTGACAAATGTTTAAAAAAGTCTGGCAAAGCAGAAACCTGATAAAAATGAATTTCTATGAATGGTGTAAGTACAGAAATTGTTTGCTTAGTGGGAAATTAATATCCAACTAGTCAGTGACAATTGTGTGGAGTTAATAGTTTGTGACAGCACCTATGTGAGCTTATAACAGTATTATAGACACTATGTCCTGGGTTGTCCTATGACCTTCTCTGTAGAATAACCCTTTACAGTATTATAGACACTATGTCGGCAGGGTAGCCTAGTGGTTAGCGTGTTGGACTAGTAACCAGAAGGTTGCAAGTTCAAATCCCTGAGCTGACAAGGTACAAATCTGTCGTTCTGCTCCTGAAACAGGCAGTTAAGGATTTACTATGATCTTCTATGTAGAAGAACCCCTTACCTTCTAATGACACTTGTGAGGTCATAGAGCAAAACATGTTACACGTGCATATTCATGAGACTTTTGTAGCTCAAAACATTCAGATTCTACAGAGGTTTTGGTAAAAAGACCAAGTCCCAGGCCCCTTCGGGATCCGGCCTTGTTATGCAAACAACGCTCTAGCTCAGCCCCCTGTTAATCACACAGACTAATGGTTGGTATCTACGAGTGCAGAAGAAATAGATTAATTGAATGGTATAAACAATTCTGTATGGAGGATTGGTCCAAGACCTCTCCCAGTGTGGTGTCCAACTCATAAAACATTTTAGAAAAAGGCTCATTGCCGTTATCCTCGCAAGGTGAGGTATTGAAAGGTATTGAAAATAGGAGTGTCAATCATTTTCACCCCCTACTTCTTAAGGCTAGGGGGCACTATTTTCACGTCCGGATTAATAGTGTGCCCAAAGTAAACTGCCTACTATTCCAGAAGCTAGGATTTGCATATAATTGGTAGATTTGGATAGAAAACACTCTAAAGTTTCTAAAACTGTTATAATTATGTCTGTGAGTAAAACATAACTTATTTGGCAGGCGAAACCCTGAGGACAAACCATCCAGTATTTTTTGTTTTTAGGTCACTCTCTTTTCAAAGTGTTTTCTATGTGGATCTAGATTTCTAAGGCACTTGCTTACAGTTCCTATCGCTTCCACTAGATGTCAACAGTCTTTAGAAATTGGTTAATGTTTTTCCTTTGAGAAATGAAGAAGAAGTAGCCATTTCCTATCTGGGTGGATAGCCAAGTGTACTGTTGTGGTTGGGGCGGGCGACCTGAAAGCTTGCTCCACTTTGTTTTCGTCCAGATACCCGCCATGTTGTGGAGTCAACAGAAGTCAGAAATAGCATTATAAATATTCACTTACCTTTGATGATCTTCATCAGAATGCACTCCCAGGAATCCCAGTTCTACAATAAATGTTTGTTTTGTTCGATAAAGTCCATAATTTATGTCCAAACACCTCCTTTTTGTTCGCGCGTTTAGTACACAAATCCAAACTCAGGAGGAGCGGGTACAGGAAAAAAGTCATATTATAGTTCGTAGAAACATGTCAAACGAAGTATAGAATCAATCTTTAGGATGTTTTTATCATATATCTTCAGTAATGTTTCAACCGGTGAATTCTTTTGTCTGTAGAAATGCAATGGAACGCAGCTATCTCTCGATAGGCAATGACTTGAAAAACTACAAACCTCAGATTTCCCACTTCCTGATTGGATTTTTTCAGGTTTTTGCCTGCCATATGAGTTATGTTATACTCACAGACATCATTCAAACAGTTTTAGAAACTTCAGAGTGTTTTCTATCCAAATCTACTAATTATATGCATATTCTAGCTTTTGGGCCTGGGTAGCAGGTAGTTTACTCTGTGCACCTTTTTATCCCAGCTACTCAATACTGCCACCCAGTCCCAAAGAAGTTAAATAGTGAGCAATTGTATTAGTATAAATAAAATAATTTCCCAATTTATTTGAGCATATGATATAGCTCACTATTTTGAATTATTTATTTTATACAGTCATTTTTGCTTGTCGTTATCAATAGTGGGAATAATTTCGAACTCTACGTACACTGTAATTACATGTAATATACATGAGTGTTACTCAACTTCAGTCCTCCAGTATCCCTAACAATACACGCTTCTATTGTAGGCCTGGACAAGCACACCTGATTCTTGAATGAGTTTAATTAGCTATGTTTGTCCGGAGCTATACCAAAAATGTGTTCTAGCAGCTTCTAGCCATTCAATGACTAGACCCACACAGAGCTGATGCTAAAACGTACCTTCAATGTAGAGGTCAAGGGCCTAGCAGGCCCACCATGCACTCTCACCTTCACTCCTGAACATCACGATTCCGGCACCAGAACCCTCCTCAGCGGGCAACTCAGGGAGGACTATGTTCCTCTTGGCTCTCTGGGGACAGGCAGACAGGTGAGTACTCAGCAGGGTTGGTGTAAATTCCATTTGAATTCCAATCAATTCAGGAAGTATACTGAAATTCCAATTCCAATTATCTTCAATGCTTTTCATTGAGGAAAATGTTGATTTACTTTCTGTAATGCCTTTAACCAAAGTCACTTTTCGATATAATCCCAGACTCTGTCACGCGGTACAACTTCAACATTGAATAATTTAATACAGGAAGTACCGGTGCTGTGATCTCAGGCTGAGGCTCTGATGCTACAGGCTCTGTTCCTGGTACACACTCCCCTGTGGACAGAGACAGGAGTTCAAAGGTCAAACAATGTCCAGACATATAGTGGATGTATTTGTGCATGTGTGTGCAGGGGCGGACTGGCTGGTCCATATTTTGCCCAGTGGGCCTGTTTAACTTTGTTTTTTTGTGCAAAATTATAAATATTCGGCTAATAATGGGGGCCTGAAGTAAAATGCCAAGGCCGATTTAGAAATGCCAAGGCCGATTTCTGGTCCCAGTCCGCCCCTGTGTGTGTGCCTCTACCTCTGTTCTGTTTGATGATGATTGTGTTGTCAGCCATGCCCTGCTCCCTCACCAGCCTCCTGAAGTCCTCCAGGATAGTGGGTGACAGTTCCATGGTGCGACCTGAAGGAGGCAGCATTTTAATTGGCTTTTACTGCTTAATATAACTAACACTATAGCTGTTTCTGAGTGGCCTGGTTTCAGATCAGATCTTCTGCTGCTGAATATAACAACACTATAGCTGTTTCTGAGAGGCCTGATCTCAGATCTGTTTGTGGACCTGCCAACTCCTATAGTCATTATCATATTTGTGTTTGTGCTGCTCTATAGCCAAATCAATTGGTTTTGATTGACTGTATAGCCAAATCCTATGGCCGTTGTCGTGACAATCATAATTACAAAAAAGGAGTTGGCAAGACAGCACAAACAGATCTGGTACCAGGCTACTGTCTCAGTGGTGTGAAGTTAAATAAAGGACACTGGAGTGACACTCACTGTATAGCTTGGCAGACTTTGTCTTCTCGCCTTCTGTTTTTTGTTTACTGAACATGACGATGGCGTACTCATCATAGTTAGTGTCAACCACATAGGCATCAACATCATCCCCCCACTCTGCATGAAGGAAACATGGACTTATATGGTAGGAGAGAACAAGCATAAATATAGTACACAATGCCCATTACCTCTCACCGTTGACCTCTCATCGATTACAAAAATACACATGCTGTGTATGGAAACATTACTAGCTGTCACATCCTTGCTTCCTCCGTTACTAGCTGTCCTTGTTTCCTTAATTCCTCTCAAAGCGCATTGTAAGAGAGGATCCAAGGTACCTCCCTTGAACATTCTCCTCCAATTAGCTTTGAGAGGACTTGAGAAAACAAGGACAGGGAAGGTCAAGTTTTCAGACATGGTTGAGGAGAGGAAGTGACAAACAGACTTACTGGCGATGTGGTAGGTGAATCGTCCAGGTGTGTCGGTCAGCTTGTAATCACCAGAGATCTGCTGACATGTCCCGTGCCTGCACGTGCACACACGCTCACGCACGCACGCACGCACGCACACACACACACACAGCATATATTGAATTAAAGGCCAATGCAGACATTTTAATCTCAATATCTGCTTAACAATTAAGTACCTTACTGTTTTTAATTCAAATCTAAAAAACTATTCCTCAAACAATAATTAGGTAGGACTGTCTGAGTGAGGGGCCTAATTGGAGGGATATGTAACCTGAAAACTAGCTGTTATTGGCAGAGATTTGGAACTCTTTGTTATTGGTCTAATAACTTATACTGCCTGGTGATGTCACCAGGCAAGCCTAAACTCCACCCATACAAAACCTGCTGATTTGAACGTCCTGTGTAATTGCATTTTATTTAACCAACAACTATGTAATAACACTGATTTTTTACAAAAGAATCTCACTTTTACAGCATTCGTCTCAAACAGAAGTTTGACTGCATTGGGTCTTTAAAGCTATGGTGAATCCAGTTCCATTATTAGGTACAGTTCAGAGACACGAATATCCATGTGTGTGTGTGTGTGTGTGTGTGTGTGTGTGTGTAACCTCACTTATTCATGCTCCTTGTCATGCTGACTTTGTCTTCGGTGCCGCTGGCCTGCAGCTCCAGGATTCCGATGGCTGCATCTCCCTTGTGGCGCTGCATCCAGGGCCAGGTGGACGCTACCGCAATATCATGCCACTTCCCCATGAACTGACCAATAGAGAGACAGATGGAAAGGTTTTAACAACCTGTAATACTGTACTGGGAACAGCAAGTATTTAGACATCTGAGGCGTATAAACACACTAAAATCACAAAATCTGCATAGCTTGACAACTCAACCGAATCAGTCTATTGGCCATTTGGCCATCAAGTAACGTTACGAAGAATTTTCAAACCAATTACTCTACTGATTATGACTAATAGATCAGATAAGGCGAGAGACAGATCCATGGTCTGAGAAACAGAAGACACTCTGACCTTAGTCAGGTCGAAGTTCTCCTGTGTGGGGAAGAGATGTTCGGGAAGCAAGGGCACTCCATGGAGGAGGCAAACGAGGCCCAAGAGGAGCGCGAGTACGACAACCTGCTGCATTCTGTCTTCCTGTCTCTGATACCAACCTCTGACTGAGGCTTACCCTGAGCTCTTGGAACTGCTGGGAGAGCTAATCTCTCCACCCCTCCAACCTTTACCCCTCCAACCCTCTACCTCAACCCCCTCCACTGGATTAGGCTAGCAAGCCAATGGCCAATGACCATGTGTGTCTACCCCTTCCTGTACCCCCTCAAACTCCAGCAGAAAACAAACCGCAAACAGAGCAAAGTTCTCCTTATCTCTCTGTTTGTTGCTGTAACATTCTTCTAACTTCTAAGTTAAATTTAACAGGAAAAAATATCTGAAATTTAAGCACAACCGAGCAGTAGCATGCATAGCTAAAACAATATTGGCCCAACGATCTCTCCCCCCCCCCCACACATTTCCTCGGGAGTTGCAGCGATGGGGCAAGACTGTACCTACCCAATTGGATACCACGAAATTGGGGAGAAAAATAGGTAAAAAATTAAATAATGAATAAAAACATTTTTAAAACATGCCCTTTGGACACTTGGCGCTCCGGTACCGCTTGCCTTGCGGCAGCAGAGAGAACAGTCTAAGACTAGTGTGGCTGGAGTCTTTGACCATTTTTTTGCACCTTCCTCTGACACCGCCTGGTATAGACGTCCTGGATGGAGGGAAATTTGGCCCCAGTGATGTACTGGACCGTACGCACTACCCTCTGTAGTGCCTTGTGGTCAGACACAAGAGGCATGTGGCAGGGTCTACAGTCAATCACGGACTACAGGAAGAAATCCAGCCCAGTCACGGACCAGGATGTCTTGCTCCCAGGCAGACGAAATAACTTTTTTGCCCGCTTTGAGGACAATACAGTGCCACTGACACGGCCTGCAACGAAAACATGCGGTCTCTCCTTCACTGCAGCCGAGGTGAGTAAGACATTTAAACGTGTTAACCCTCGCAAGGCTGCAGGCCCAGACGGCATCCCCAGCCGCGCCCTCAGAGCATGCGCAGACCAGCTGGCCGGTGTGTTTACGGACATATTCAATCAATCCCTATACCAGTCTGCTGTTCCCACATGCTTCAAGAGGGCCACCATTGTTCCTGTTCCCAAGAAAGCTAAGGTAACTGAGCTAAACGACTACCGCCCGTAGCACTCACATCCGTCATCATGAAGTGCTTTGAGAGACTAGTCAAGGACCATATCACCTCCACCCTACCTGACACCCTAGACCCACTCCAATTTGCTTACCGCCCAAATAGGTCCACAGACGATGCAATCTCAACCACACTGCACACTGCCCTAACCCATCTGGACAAGAGGAATACCTATGTGAGAATGCTGTTCATCGACTACAGCTCGGCATTCAACACCATAGTACCCTCCAAGCTCGTCATCAAGCTCGAGACCCTGGGTCTCGACCCCGCCCTGTGCAACTGGGTACTGGACTTCCTGACGGGCCGCCCCCAGGTGGTGAGGGTAGGCAACAACATCTCCTCCCCGCTGATCCTCAACACTGGGGCCCCACAAGGGTGCGTTCTGAGCCCTCTCCTGTACTCCCTGTTCACCCACGACTGCGTGGCCACGCACGCCTCCAACTCAATCATCAAGTTTGCGGACGACACAACAGTGGTAGGCTTGATTACCAACAACGACGAGACGGCCTACAGGGGGAGGTGAGGGCCCTCGGAGTGTGGTGTCAGGAAAATAACCTCACACTCAACGTCAACAAAACTAAGGAGATGATTGTGGACTTCAGGAAACAGCAGAGGGAACACCCCCCTATCCACATCGATGGAACAGTAGTGGAGAGGGTAGCAAGTTTTAAGTTCCTCGGCATACACATCACAGACAAACTGAATTGGTCCACTCACACAGACAGCATCGTGAAGAAGGTGCAGCAGCGCCTCTTCAACCTCAGGAGGCTGAAGAAATTCGGCTTGTCACCAAAAGCACTCACAAACTTCTACAGATGCACAATCGAGAGCATCCTGGCGGGCTGTATCACTGCCTTGTACGGCAACTGCTCCGCCCTCAACCGTATGGCTCTCCAGAGGGTAGTGAGGTCTGCACAACGCATCACCGGGGGCAAACTACCTGCCCTCCAGGACACCTACACCACCCGATGTTACAGGAAGGCCATAAAGATCATCAAGGACATCAACCACCCGAGCCACTGCCTGTTCACCCCGCTATCATCCAGAAGGCGAGGTCAGTACAGGTGCATCAAAGCTGGGACCGAGAGACTGAAAAACATCTTCTATCTCAAGGCCATCAGACTGTTAAACAGCCACCACTAACATTGAGTGGCTGCTGCCAACACACTGACACTGACACTGACTCAACTCCAGCCACTTTAATAATGGGAATTGATGGGAAATGATGTAAATATATCACTAGCCACTTTAAACAATACTACCTTATATAATGTTACTTACCCTACATTATTCATCTCATATGCATACGTATATACTGTACTCTATATCATCGACTGCATCCTTATGTAATACATGTATCACTAGCCACTTTAACTATGCCACTTTGTTTACATACTCATCTCATATGTATATACTGTACTCGATACCATCTACTGTATCTTGCCTATGCTGCTCTGTACCATCACTCATTCATATATCCTTATGTACATATTCTTTATCCCCTTACACTGTGTATAAGACAGTAGTTTTGGAATTGTTAGTTAGATTACTTGTTGGTTATTACTGCATTGTTGGAACTAGAAGCACAAGCATTTCGCTACACTCGCATTAACATCTGCTAACCATGTGTATGTGACAAATAAAATTTGATTTGATTTTGACTTGATTTGATGCCGAGCAGTTGCCATACCAGGCAGTGATGCAAACAGTCAGGATGCTCTTTCCGGTGCAGGATCTGAGGACCCATGCCAAATCTTTTCAGTCTCCTGAGGGGGAATAGGCTTTGTCATGCCCTCTTCATGACTGTCTTGGTGTGTTTGGACCATGATAGTTTGTTGGTGATGTGGACACCAAGGAACTTGAAGCTCTCAACCTGCTCCAGTACAGCCCCATCGATGAGAATGGGGGCGCGCTCGGTCTTCCTTTTCCTGTAATCCACAATCATATCCTTTGTCTTGATCACGTTCAGGGAGAGGTTGTTATCCTGGCACCACATGGCCAGATCTCTGGCCTCCTCCCTATAGGCTCACTCATCGTTGTCGGTTTGTCTGCAAACTTAATGATGGTGTTGGAGTCATGCCTGGCCATGCAGTCATGGGCGAACAGGGGGCTAACACTCTCTTTTGGTGCCGGGAGACCAGTTTCAAACCTGGTTGGTCACACCTCCACCTGAACAGCAGAACAGATAGACTCACCATAGAGGGACACCTGTGTCTACAGGGGTTGAATGGGGGGAACCCGGATTCTGGGATTTCCTGGGATTTACCACCACAAACCACTTGCTTTTTCCGGGATAATTAACTGTGAGAACCCAGTAAATTATAATAACTTATTTAAATGAACAGCATGGCGTGAATGGAACTGTTATATGTGATGTCTAAATCTGTCTTCTCTACGGCCTCTGCATGATCAACGCTCAGAGAAGGGACAGGCAGCCCATCTCAGATTAGAGTGCAGTTCACAATGCATGTAGATCTATCATCTCATCATAGTAACTTTTTTTCTTGTGACAAGTAAGCCTATATTTGCTGTAGTCTATAATATAAAGACTGAATGCGTGTCTAATTGACCCATCTCCATCTGACTTTCGCAGGTCACCTTATGTTTTATTTATTTATTGCAGCTGAAGAGTTTTAAAGCAGCCTATCACTCGAATATCATTGTTTTAAATCATTGCACTCTATTGCAGTCTTTCTCCATCAATTCCATAAAAATATATCCAAAATAGATAATCCTGTTCTAGATTGATATATAGCCCTATATATAGATGACCTAGCTTACCTCTTTCAGGTAATACATTCAATGCAGTATTGGCCTTATATTTAGCTTATTAATTCTGGGTTATGCTAAGTTACTGTCTCTTGCGCAACACACATGCACATGTGCTCCGCTGGCCTCTCTCCTTAAAAAGCACTCCTTAGCTCTTGGAGTCCCATGCAGAACACGCTAGACTAGAATAGCCTGCTGGACATTCTTTAAAAAAAATGTTTTTACATTTCTTATACCAATAGACTATTCGAAGAGGTACACAGGCACTTGTTTGCTGAATTTTTAAAAAAGCAGCCAATAGAAATCATGGGTAGTTTGAAAGAAGTGCAAACGCGCAATGGCGGTAGGCTATGGCAGGCCAGACCCATACCTATTCAATCTTCGTGAAGAGAAGTGAAAGCCTTCTGCATCTAAGAAGAGGACAACGAAACGTATTTCATTTAACTGTTGAAAGCAAGGAAGGAATGAAGCAACAGTAAAGAGTGAAAGAGATATAAGAGCTATTATATTTCAAAATTAAAATCAAATTAGCTAGCCTATACTTGTAACTTTGTAGGTGCAACAGAATCGCATGAGCTCTCCCTGCTTTATAATGGTTTGAATAATGTGTGTAATTTCAGTGCATATAATACAGTATAATACAACAAAGTACAGTAATACAGTTCAACTCAAAAATATTCGCCTACTGGAGCTAGTTTCTTCGTTTTACCCAAGAGAGCATATAGCTAGCTACATCTATGGGCTTTCATGTTGTGAGTAATGTGCAGTAGCCTATGTCATATACAGTGCATTCAGAAGGTTTTCAGACCCCTTGACGTTTTCCACATTTTGTTACGTTACAGCCTTATTCTAAAATTGTTGAAATATTTTTGTTGCCCTTATCAATCTACACACAATAGCCTGTAATGACGAAGTGAAAAACGTTTTTTAGATATTTCTGCCAATTTATAAAAACAAAAAAACGGAAATACCTTACTTACATAATTATTCAGACCCTTTGCTATGAGACTCGAAATTGAGCTCAGGTGAATCCTATTTGATAATTGATCATGATTTTTCTACAACTTGATTGGAGTCCACCTGTGGTATCCATGTGGTATATTCAATTGATAAGATCCCACAGTTGACAATGTATGTCAGAGCAAAAACCAAGCCATGATGTCAAAGAATTGTGCGTAGAGCTCTGAGACAGGATTGTGTCGAGGCACAGATCTGGGGAAGGGTACAAAAACATTTCCGCTGCATTGAAGGTCCCCAAGAACACAGTGGCCTCCATCATTCTTAAATGGAAGAAGTTTGGAACCACCAAGACTCTTCTTAGAGTTGGCCGCTTGACCAAACTGAGCTCGGGGGAGAAGGGCCTTTGTCAGGGAGGTGACCAAGAACCCAATGGTCACTCTGACAGAGCTCCATAGTTCCTCTGTAGAGATGGGAGAACCTTCCAGAAGGACAACCATCTCTGCAGCACTCCACCAATCAGGCCTTTATGGTAGAGTGGCCGGACAGAAGCCACTCCTCAGTAAAAGGCACGACAGCCCACTTGGAGTTTGCCAAGAGGCACGTAAGCAACTCTGACCATGAGAAACAAGATTCTCTGATCTGATGTTACCAAGACTGAGCTCTTTGGCCGGAATGCCAAGCATCACGTCTGGAATAAACCTGGCACCATCCATACGGTGAAGCATGGTGGTGGCAGCATCATGCTGTGGGGATGTTTTTCAGCGGCAGGGACTGGGAGACTAGTCAAGATTGAGGGAAAGATGAACGGAGCAAAGTACAGAGAGATCCTTGATGAAAACCTGCTCCAGAGCACTCAGGACCTCAGACTGGGGCGAAGGTTCACCTTCCAACAGGACAACAAACCTAAGTACACAGCAAAGACATGCAGGAGTGGCTTCGGGACAAGTCTCTGAATGTCCTTGAGTGACCCAGCCAGAGCCCGGACTTGAACCCGATCAAATATATAGAGAATATATAGAGAGACCTGAAAATAGCTGTGCAGCGATGTTCCCCATCCAACCTGACAGAGCTTGAGAGGATCTTCAGAGAAGAATGGGAGAAACTCCACAAATACAGGTGTGCCAAGCTTGTTGCATCATACCCAAGAAGACTCGAGGCTGTAATCGCTGTCAAAGGTGCTTCAACAAAGTACTGTGTAAAATGGTCTGAATACTTATGTAAATGTGATATTTCAGTATTTCATTTTTAATAATTTTGCTAACATTTATAAAAATCTGTTTTTGCTTTGTCGTTATGTGGTGTTGTGTGTAGATTGATGAGGAATAAGGCTGTAACATAACAAAATGTGGAAAAAGTGAGGGGCCAGAATACTTTTTGAATGCACTGTACAGTATGTATTGGATAACGGCACAATCTTTTGGGCTTGGTCTCATTAAATGTCTTTCATGTATGCCTCATCAGGCTCAGTGTAAGGGTTTTCCTCCTCTTCGTCTGAAGAGGAGTAGCAAGGATCGGACCAAGATGCGGCGTGGTAAGTGTCCATGGTTGTTTATTTAAAACATAAACTGAACACTCAATGAATACAAAACAATAAACGTGAACAAAACCGAAACAGTACCGTGTGGCGAACAAACACAGACATGGAAACAATCACCCACGAAACACAGGTGGAAAAAGGCTACCTAAGTATGATTCTCAATCAGAGACAACTAACGACACCTGCCTCTGATTGAGAACCATACTAGGCCAAACACAGAAAACCAACCTAGAAACACAAAACATAGAATGCCCACCCAACTCACGTCCTGGCCAACTAAAACAAACAAATAACACAAGAACTAGGGTCAGAACGTGACACTCAGGTAGCATCAGGTTTGAACGTTTTTAATCAAGCTCTAATCAAATCCATACATAGGCCTATTTATAAGCTTTATCATGCTTTTGAATGACACATCGGGTTTTGGTGGGGCATATCGGGTTACCCGGGAGAAAAGGGATTTATTCTCGGGATGGAACATTTGTAAAATACTGGGAAAATATTAAACCCCCAGTGTGTACTCTCCGTCCATCTTCTTGTGCTTCAGGACCACTGCATATTCATTGTAGTTGGTTGGTTGCCTCTACCGTAATGTCCTTCACCTGGTTATAGTCTGGAAAGAACGATGATGTTTAAAGGACTTTTAATATTGTAATCCTTTATTACAATAGATTCAGCCATAGGACGATTTTTGAATGAGTGGATGGTCAGGGGGCCGGAACATAATGACAAATTATTTGTGGACTGCAAATCGACCGCAAGAAGCCCAAACAGATATAATATTTGACTAAAACATAATAATCTCAAACTTTGCTTATGTTTGTATATGGTCACATACACTCACCGGCCAGTTTATTAGGTACACCATTCTAGTACTGGGTCGAACCCCCCTTTGCCTCCAGAACAGCCTGAATTCTTCAGGGCATTCTAAATGTTGGTCCATGCTGACGCGATGGCATCATGCAGTTGCTGCAGCTTGGACGGCAGTACATTCATGCTGGGAACAGCCTGTTCTAGCTCATCCCAAAGATGCTCTATTGGGTTGAGGTCATGTTCCAGGCCATGTTTTTCCACTACTCAATTGTCCAGTGTTGGGGATTTCTCTCTCTCTTTCACTATGTTTAGAATCACAACAGTTCCCAGATGAAACCAGGATTACCAACTTTGAACAGATATGCTGGTTTGTTATGAAGATGCTGAGAGAAGGCTCTTCTCTTGTTAGGGCAAGCATAAAGCATATGACTTATCTTGTAAGAACAAGCAGAGGCCTTCTCTTAATAGGGCAAGCAGAGGACTTCTGTTGTTAGAACAAGCAGAGGACTTCTCACGTTAGGGCAAGCAGAGGATTTCTCTTGTTACTACAAGCAGAGGACTTCTTTTGTTAGGGTAAGCAGAGGACTTCTCTTGTTAGAGCAAGCAGAGGACTTCTCTTGTTAGGGCAAGCAGAGGATTTCTCTTGTTAGGGCAAGCAGAGGACATCTTGTTAGAGCAAGCAGAGGACTTCTCTTGTTAGGGCAAGCAGAGGACTTCTCTTGTTAGGGCAAGCAGAGGCCTTCTCTTGTTCAGGCAAGCAGAAGTCTTCTCTCGTTAGGGCAAGCAGAGGCCTTCTCTCGTTAGGGCAAGCAGAGGCCTTCTCTCGTTAGGGCAAGCAGAGGCCTTCTCTCGTTAGGGCAAGCAGAGGCCTTCTCTCGTTAGGGCAAGCAGAGGCCTTCTCTCGTTAGGGCAAGCAGAGGCCTTCTCTCATTAGGGCAAGCAGAGGCCTTCTCTCGTTAGGGCAAGCAGAGGCCTTCTCTCGTTAGGGGCAAGCAGAGGCCTTCTCTCGTTAGGGCAAGCAGAGGCCTTCTCTCGTTAGGGCAAGCAGAGGCCTTCTCTCGTTAGGGCAAGCAGAGGCCTTCTCTCGTTAGGGCAAGCAGAGGCCTTCTCTCATTAGGGCAAGAAGAGGCCTTCTCTCGTTAGGGCAAGCAGAGGCCTTCTCTTGTTCAGGCAAGCAGAGGACTTATTTTGTTAGGGTAAGCAGAGGACTTCTCTCATTAGGGCAAACAGATGTGAGCGGACCAAGTAATTGGGTGTCACTATCTTCTTCTCCAGATGAAACAGGAACACAATAGGATTATCTTTAAACTACCGTCTTAGTGGTTCTTCCTGGATAGCTCCTCTCTCTCGGTGGCCATCTTCCAGAGATAGTTTTCCCCCTCCCTCTCTGCTGGTTCCATTCTCTCTCTTATAGGGGAAGGAGAGTATGTCATTAGTACCGTCAGCTGTGCTTAATTGCGTCTGGTTACCTTGTCTCCCATGCCTTGTTGGGCTACTATCAGTGAGCCCAGCCTGCCCTCTGGTGGTCCTTCCACATATCTTCCCCCCCAGGACCGAACCGGAGGGTCGGGCGCCAGACGCACCGCCTTGGTCGTGACGGGACAGCGCGTCTGCATTCCCGTTCCTCGATCCGGCCCTGTGGATGACATGGAAAGAGAACGGTTGTAAAGACAAAAACCATCTGGCTATTCTGTTGTTATTGTTTCTCTTACCAGCCATCTACGTGAGGGGCGCATGGTCAGTAACTAATGCAAACCTCCGACACAGTAGGTAGTACCGGAGATAATCGAGGGCTCACTTGATGGCTAAGGCCTCTTTCTCTATGGTAGCATACCTCTGTTCCCGATCGCTGAGCTTCCTACTAATGAAGAGAATCGGCTTCTCTGCTTCACCTTTACCCTGAGCTAGTACGGCCCTGAGCCCTGTATCCGAGGCGTCGACCTGCACAATGAACTCTTGTGAGAAGTCCGGAGCCTGTAGAACGGGATCAGAACACAGGCCATCTTTTAGCAATTGAAAGGCCTCTTCCGTCTCGTCTTTCCACTCTACCTGGTTTGGCAGGTTTTTCCTGATGAGGTTTGTGAGGGGGTTGGCAATGGTTGCATATCCCGGGATAAAACAGCGATAATATCCTGTTATCCCTAAGAAGGCCCGAACGTCTCGCTTGGTCCGGGGTCGAGGCCAGTCACGAATTGCCCGGGTCTTCTCTGCCTGTGGGCGTATTTTCCCATTCCCCACGGTGTACCCCAGGTATTCCGCTTCGGACAGGCCCAGGCAGCATTTATTTGGATTGGCTGTCAACCCTGTGGCTTCCAAACTCACGAGCACCGCCCGTAATCGCAGGAGGTGACTATCCCAGTCCTCGCTGTGGATGACCACATTGTCTATGTACGCCGCTGCATACTCTTGATGGGGCCGTAGAATGGCATCCATGAGGTGTTGGAAAGTTGCAGTGGCACCGTGCAGTCCGAAGGGCATCCTCACATACTGGAAAAGCCCCTCTGGGGTGGCGAAGGCAGTCTTTGGGCGATCCTCCGGAGCCACCGGCACTTGCCAATATCCCTTCGTCAAATCCAGGGTAGTGATGAACTTGGCCTTTCCTAAGCGCTCCAAGAGTTCATCCACGCGGGGCATGGGATACGCATCGAATGTAGAGATGGCATTCACGCCCCTAAAGTCGTTGCAGAGTCTCATACTACCATCGGATTTGGGGACCAGGACTATGGGACTGGACCACTCACTCGTCGATGGCTCGATCACGCCCATCCTCAACATCTCCCTTACCTCTTTCTTAGCGATGACTCGGCGAGCCTCAGGAATCCTGTCAGGGCGGATATGCACCTTCTTGCCGGGTTCAGTGTGGATATGGTGGAACAGGACATCTGTTTGTCCTGGGAATGGAGAGAATATTTGACCGAAGTTCATAATCAGCTTGTCTAGCTGTCTTGACTGCTCCGGTAGGAGAGTTTGGCCACGGCGCACCTGTGGTAGAGCCTCCTCTTTTCCTTTGTCCTCCAGGGCCATCAAAGCCACCTCCTCCTCTCATCCATGGTACGTCTTCAGCAGGTTTATGTGATAGAGTTGGACCTTCTTCCTCCTGTCAGGTTGCTTGATGAGGTAATTGACCGGTGAGACCCTTTTCATTACCTCCACTGGGCCCCCTCCACTGCGCCAGCAAGCGATGTTCGGCCGTGGGCACAAGCACCATCACTTTCTCTCCCACGGTGAACTCACCGTCGCGGACTTATCATAGGCCCGGCCTTGGGTCCTTTGTGCCTTCTCCATATGCTCCTTGACTATGGGCCACACTGCTGACAGGCGGTCTCTCATCAGGGTAACGTGTTCTATTGTGGATCAAAAGGGGCATGGTTGGGTCTCCCAGGTCTCCTTGGCTAAGTCGAGGATTCCTCGACAGGGTCTGCCATAGAGCAATTCAAACGGAGAGAATCCAGTGGATGCCTGGGGTACTTCTCGCAGGGCAAACATTAAGTGTGGGAGAAGCATGTCCCAGTTTTTCCCGTCTCGGGACACCACTCTTCTCAACATGCTTTTAATCGTTTTGTTCAAGCGTTCACACAACCCGTCTGTTTGAGGGTGGAATATGCTTGTACGTATCTGTTAAACCTGATATAACCGACACAAATCCTTCATCAACCAGGACATGAACAGGGTTCCTTGATTGGTTAAGATCGTCTTGGGGAGGCCCACACGAGAGAACATCAGGAATAACTCCTTGGCAATTCCCTTTGACGACATGTTACGCAGGGGTATGGCCTCCGGGAACTTGGTAGCGTAATCTATAACCACTAGGATGTACTCGTGTCCTCTGGCGGATTTTGGGAGGGGTCCTACGAGGTCCATAGCTATGCGTTCAAAGGGAGTCTCTATGATGGGGAGAGGAATCAAAGGGTTACGTAGGTGTGGCCGTGGAGCTGTACGTTGACATTGATCACACGTCCTACAATACCTGGCCACATCTCGGGTGACCCGGGGCCAATAGAATCTCTGCATGATTCTGTCAATAGTCTTGTCTCGTGCCAGGTGTCCTCCTAGGCGTGGGAATGGGCTAACTGTAGAACTGTATCCTTGTATGGTCTAGGCACCATTAGTAATTCCTGGTTTTCCCCCCTTCGTCGTACGACCCAGTATAAGAGACCCCGCTTGATTGCATAGTAAGGAAGAGGGGGCTCACCTGATCCGTCGACGTTCCTCCCGTCGATCACCTTCACCTTCCTCATGGCCTCCCTTAGGTCTGGGTCTCTATGCTGCGAGGTGCCGAACTGTCCCTTTAATTCCTGGGGCAGGTCGACCTTGGTAGAGGGATGTGGAGGTTGTTCCCCATCCCCATCAGGGGTGACCGAGGAGAATCCCTTCCAGGTTCCCTCCTCGGATGGAGCTTCAAATATATCCCTTAGCGCCTGGTTGCTCCTTCCTTCCTACGTTGTGTATAACCCTTCACATGTGTCTTCATCGGTGGTTTCCTGGAATATCTGTCATAAACGTTGGGTTGCTATTTCTTCCTCTGCTGCAGAGGACGAGGACGCGGCTATGTCTCCTTGTAGGACTACTACCTCGGGCTTGGATTTTCTCTTCTTTCCTGTCCCCCTTCTTCCAGTGCATAACGTCATCTGCCGAAGCTCCTTATATAGGGGCCAGTCTCTCCCGATCAATAATGGCACTTTCAGCTGGGGCACTTTCCCTGCCCTGACTGTACACCTTCCTTTTGGAGTGAGAATAGGCAGATTCACAGTGGGGTAATAGTGGGTGTCTCCATGGATACAGGATACGGCTACTTTGTCTGGTAGCAGTGTTGCGGAGGTCACCATCCGCTCCTCTACTAACGTAACCATACTTCCCGAGTCGAGAATTGCTACCACATCTTGTCCTTCGACTCAAACCGGAATCTCTGAGGCTGGGGCTATCTCTGCTAACCAACAGTGTTGATCCTGCCCCCTCAAAACAGGATGTGTGGGGGTAGGCAGTGATGACTCCGTGACCATGGGCTCATCCTTGCTAGGACATTGTGGGGCATAATGGTCGGGAGACTGACATTTATAACACCGACCCTGCTGTGTGATGGCTGACTTCTCCCACCTCCGGGGGGCGGGGGCTTGGACGTTTCGGTGGTGGGCACGCCGGGGTGAGTCGTGGTACGGGATTGGTAGACTCCTTCCGTTCCTCCTTGTCACTTTTTAACAACTACCCTGTAGACCGATATGTTTCCACCACCTGGGCTATGTCGTCGGCTGACAACGGGTTGGCTTGCCCCAAAACCCTTTTTAAGTCACTGGGTAATTCTCTCAAGATCTTATCCACTACGAGTGTCTCTATCACATGTCCTACTCCCTTTCCAGGTTCTAGCCACTGTTTCGTCAGTCGTATTAATGCGAAGATCTGGGCACGGACGGGTTGATCAGCTGTATAGGTCCATTGATGGAACTTTACAGCCCTATCTCTGGCAGTCAGCTGGTACCGGGACAGAATCTTGGTTTTTAGTCGCCCATAGTCCGCAGCTTCGCGGGAATCCAAGTCAAAATAGGCTTCCTGAGCCACCCCGGTCAAAAGAGGGGCTAATGCGCTCGCCCATTCTGTGGGCGACCACTCTTCCAAGGTGGCCGTCCTTTCGAAGGTCATGAGGAAGGCCTCAATATCATCCTCCTTGGAGAGACGAGGTAAGATGGCGTGAGCAGCCGCTCTTGGCTTAACTCTAGGTTCTTCTCGTCGGCTCAGCTGTTGTTGCAGGAGTTCTATGGTTGTCTGCTGTGCCGTGATCAATTGTTGTAGTAGGGCGTTATCCATCGTTCTTGAATGGTTCCTCCGGGTCTACTGGAAGAATCTTGATTTACTCACTTATCCTTGTGTCACTCATCCACCTAATGCCCGCATTCTCCACCAATGTGAGCGGACCAAGTAATTGGGCGTCACTATCTTCTTCTCCAGATGAAACAGGAACACAATAGGATTATCTTTAAACTACAACAAAAGTCACGGGATTGTCACCGTCTTAGTGGTTCTTCCTGGATAGCTCCTCTCTCTCGGTGGCCATCTTCCAGAGATAGTTTCCCCCCATTCTCTCTCTTATAGGGGAAGGAGAGTATGTCATTAGTACCGTCAGCTGTGCTTAATTGCCTCTGGTTACCTTGTCTCCCATGCCTTGTTGGGCTACTATCCGTGAGCCCAGCCTGCCCTCTGGTGGTCCTTCCACACAGATGACTTCTGTTGTTAGATCAAGCAGAGAACTTCTCTTGTTAGGGTAAGCAGAGGACTTCTCTCATTAGGGCAAGCAGATGACTTCTGTTGTTAGATCAAGCAGAGGATTTATCTTGTTAGAACAAGCAGAGGACTTCTCTTGCTAGGGAAAGCAGACGACTTCTCTCATTAGGGCAAGCAGAAGCCTTCTCTCGTTAGGACAAGCAGATGATTTCTGTTGTTAGGGCAAGCAGAAGCCTTCTCTCGTTAGGGCAAGCAGAGGATTTCTGTTGTTAGGGCAAGCAGAGGATTTATCTTGTTAAGGCAAGCAGAGTCCTTTTCTTGTTAGGGCAAGCAGAGGACTTCTCTTGTAAGGGCAAGCAGAGGATTTCTATTGTTCAGGCAAGCAGATACTTCTCTTGTTAGGGCAAGCAGAGGCCTTCTCTTGTTCAGGCAAGCGGAGGATTTCTCTTGTTAAGGCAAGCAGAGGACTTCTCTTGATAGGGCAAGCAGAGGTCTTCTCTTGTAAGGGCAAGCAGAGGACGTCTCTTGTTAGGGCAAGCAGAGGACTTCTCTCATTAGGGCAAGCAGAGGCCTTCTCTCGTTAGGGCAAGCAGAGGCCTTCTATCGTTAGAGCAAGCAGTGGCCTTCTATCGTTAGAGCAAGCAGAGGCCTTCTATCATTAGAGCAAGCAGAGGCCTTCTCTCGTTAGGGCAAGCAGAGGCCTTCTCTTGTTCGGGCAAGCAGAGGCCTTCTCTTGTTAAGGCAAGCAGAGGATTTCCCTTGTTAAGGCTGGCAGAGGACGTCTCTGGTTAGGGCAAGCAGAGGATTTCTCTTGTTAGGGCAAGCAGATGACTTCTCTTGTTAGGGCAAGCAGAGGCCTTCTCTTGTTCAGGCAAGCGGAGGATTTCTCTTGTTAAGGCAAGCAGAGGACTTCTCTTGATAGGGCAAGCAGAGGTCTTCTCTTGTAAGGGCAAGCAGAGGACGTCTCTTGTTAGGGCAAGCAGAGGACTTCTCTCATTAGGGCAAGCAGAGGCCTTCTCTCGTTAGGGCAAGCAGAGGCCTTCTATCGTTAGAGCAAGCAGTGGCCTTCATCGTTAGAGCAAGCAGAGGCCTTCTATCATTAGAGCAAGCAGAGGCCTTCTCTTGTTAGGGCAAGCAGAGGCCTTCTCTTGTTCGGGCAAGCAGAGGCCTTCTCTTGTTAAGGCAAGCAGAGGATTTCCCTTGTTAAGGCTGGCAGAGGACGTCTCTGGTTAGGGCAAGCAGAGGATTTCTCTTGTTAGGGCAAGCAGATGACTTCTCTTGTTAGGGCAAGCAGAGGCCTTCTCTTGTTCAGGCAAGCAGAGGACTTCTCTTGTTAGGGCAAGCAGAGGACTTCTCTTGTTAGGGCAAGCAGAGGACTTCTCTTGTAAGGGCAAGCAGAGGATTTCTCTTGTTAGGGCAAGCAGAGGATTTGTCTTGTTAGAACAAGCAGATGACTCCTCTTGTTCGGGCAAGCAGAGGCCTTCTCTTGTTAAGGCTGGCAGAGGATATCTCTTGTTAAGGCTGGCAGATGATTTCTCTTGTTAGGCCAAGCAGAGGCCTGCTTTCATTAGGCCAAGCAGAAGACTTCTCTCGTTAGTGCAAGCAGAAGACTTCTCTCGTTAGTGCAAGCAGAAGACTTCTCTCGTTAGGGCAAGCAGAAGACTTCTCTCGTTAGGGCAAGCAGAGGCCTTCTATCGTTAGAGCAAGCAGAAGACTTCTCTCATTAGGGCAAGCAGAGGCCTTCTATCGTTAGAGCAAGCAGAGGCCTTCTCTCGTTAGGGCAAGCAGAGGCCTTCTCTCGTTAGGGCAAGCAGAGGCCTTCTCTCGTTAGGGCAAGCAGAGGCCTTCTCTCGTTAGGGCAAGCAGAGGCATTCTCTCGTTAGGGCAAGCAGAAGACTTCTCTCGTTAGGGCAAGCAGAAGACTTCTCTCGTTAGGCCAAGCAGAAGACTTCTCTCGTTAGGCCAAGCAGAGGACTTCTCTCGTTAGAACAAGCAGATGCCTTCTCTCGTTAGGGCAAGCAGAGGCCTTCTCTCGTTAGGGCAAGCAGAGGCCTTCTCTCGTTAGGGCAAGCAGAGGCCTTCTCTCGTTAGGGCAAGCAGAGGCCTTCTCTTGTTAGGGCAAGAACATGCCTTCCCTTGTTAGGCCAAGCACATGCCTTCTCTTGTTAGGGCAAGCAGAGAACTTCTCTTGTAAGGGCAAGCAGAGAACTTCTCTTGTAAGGGCAAGCAGAGAACTTCTCTTGTAAGGGCAGGCAAAGGACGTATCTTGTAAGGGCAGGCAGTGGACTGCTCTTGTAAGGGCAGGCAGTGGACTTCTCTTGTAAGGGCAGGCAGTGGACTTCTCTTGTAAGGGCAGGCAGTGGACTTCTCTTGTAAAGGCAGGCAGAGGACTTCTCTTGTAAGGGCATGTAGTGGACTTCTCTTGTAACGGCAGGCAGAAGACTTCTCTTGTAATGGCAGGCAGAGGACTTCTCTTGTAACGGCAGGCAGAGGACTTCTCTTGTAAGGGCAGGCAGTGGACTTCTCTTGTAATGGCAGGCAGAGGACTTCTCTTGTAAGGGCAGGCAGATGACTTCTCTTGTAACGGCAGGCAGAGGACTTCTCTTGTAACGGCAGGCAGAGGACTTCTCTTGTAAGGGCAGGCAGAGGACTTCTCTTGTAACGGCAGGCAGAGGACTTCTCTTGTAAGGGCAGGCAGTGGACTTCTCTTGTAATGGCAGGCAGAGGACTTCTCTTGTAAGGGCAGGCAGATGACATCTCTTGTAACGGCAGGCAGAGGACTTCTCTTGTAGGGGCAGGCAGAGGACTTCTCTTGTAACGGCAGCCAGAGGACTTCTCTTGTAGGGGCAGGCAGAGTATTCTCTTGTAACGGCAGGCAGAGGACTTCTCTTGTATGGGCAGGCAGAGGACTTCTCTTGTAATGGCAGGCAGAGGACTTCTCTTGTAACGGCAGGCAGAGGAATAGAGCAGTGGAGGATCCTCAGAGGAGGAAGTGGAGGACCATCTTTATCAGTGGAGAAGGTGAAATAGTTATTTTTTATGAAACTTTTTAGATAAAACTACACTAAATATATTCACATCACCAAATAATTGATTAAAACTCACTGTTTTGCAATGGTCTACAGTAGCCTCAGTAGCACTCTGTAGGGTAGCACCATGGTGTAGCCGGAGGACAGCTAGTTTCCGTCCTCCTCTGGGTACATTGAATTCATTATAAAACTGACAGAAAGCGAGCTTGCTATATTTTGTTGTATTAATTTTCACTTTAACTTTCACTTAGCTAGCAAATGCAGCTAGCTAGTTTAGCCTACTCAAACACCAGGCTCAAACAGAGAGGGATGCTATGTTAGCTAGCCGGCTATGGCTATCCAACACTGGAACTCTTCCAAGTCAAGGTAAGCTTTTGGTTTTATTAATTTATTGCCACCTCGGCTGCCGGTGTAACTGCCAAACTGCCTGCTGACTGTACACTGTACTGCATGATTGCAGTGGATTTAGTAACACGTTAGTTCTAGTAACTATGTTGACTGACGTTAGCGAATATGGGGAAAACGATACAGGCTCTGTGTAACGCTTAACGGTTATGATATCAAGGTTTGGCTTGGAAAGGTTTTTGGTCTGGTCATAGACAGCTAATGTGCACTGAAGTGAAGGGAAGATGTGAGAGGAGGAGTTTGCGTAAATGCGAGAAGGAATTATACAATGAGAAAAGTGATCATGTTGTTTTTATGTGGCTCCTATGAGGACCATCTTTATCAGTGTGTGATCAGGGGTCCATCTATGTGTGATCAGGGGTGCATTCATTCCGTCGATTCTGGTGAAAACATTTCTTAAGGGTAAGAAAACGGAATGAAACGGATACATTGCAGGCAAAGGCTAGACAACCTAGCCAATGAATTAATGTTTACAGATTTAGCGAAAAAGGGAAAATTCAAGTATCATGTAGTAGCCTACATTGAACTGGGTGAATAGAATATGAATGACAGTCATCCAATATGCTGTAATAGAAATAAGGCCATGCTCATAATTTTTTTTTTAATGAATTCACCATGTATCACTGTCTTTTCGTATGCGTAGAGCTTACTGCGGCATCATGACGATCTTCACACAAGGAGAAAGAACATAATGATACAGTAGGAATATGCATCCATCTTAGTACATCCTCAATACCCTAACCCAGGTGGCTGTCCTTTAGTTAGGTTGCCTGGATGCCAATTCCCATTCTAGTGTTGTACATCATTCTGTTATCCTCTGGGCCGACTTGGTGAGGTTGACATTGACGTTGGTCTGTGGAGTCAGGAGATTGATGTTGTCATTGGTTTGTGGAGTCAGGAGGTTGACACTGACGTTGTTCTGTGGAGTCAGGAGATTGACGTTGCTTGTTGGTCTGTGGAGTCAGGATGTTGACGTTGCCATTGGTTTGTGGAATCAGGATGTTAGCGTTGGTCTGTGGAGTCAGGATGCCCATGGATGCTCTAAGCTTGTCTTTGTAGGGGGCGAAGACTGGGGAGTTGTACACCAGGCCCACAATGTAACATTTCCTTGCATACACACAGAGGGACTCAATCAAGCCTACCAGAGTAACCCTATAAGAGTAACACCTAGCCAGTCATACCCCAGCCTCTTCCCTGCAAGCTGAACATAACATACAGACAGTAGGCTACACATAGAGAGTCAAGCCTACACCAGTATCGTCCTTGGCTTTAAATAGAGATCAAATCAGCAATTTGACTCTTTCAACAGCGTCAACAACAGGAAGAGTCTGTAAATCAGGCAGCAAGACATGTATCTCATAACGCAGTTGTATGTCCGTGGTTGTCCAGTGTGTCTCCCCCATGGGCGGAGGGAACTTGGCGTGTATTGCTAGTCATCCTGTCTGTGTTGCAACCCTTTGACCCCTAGCACTGTTTTCTTTGGGTTCAGCCTCAGCCTCTGTCCTAATGCTACCCTGTCCCCACCACCACTGGGACACACCATTCCCTTCCCTATCAGACAGCCAATAACAAACAGAGTACTGAACAAGTGGGGTAGGGTAACATGTTGATTACTAAGAACTTATTTAAATAAAAGATTCACAGACTAGAGGTCAAAGTGACCAACTAATTCCTTGGAAAACTGCTTGTTTCGATATGAGTCAGAAGCATTTATTCTAGAGTCAAAATGTACTACAAAATGTAAATAGGATAATTTTGGCCATAAAGTCAGTCTTGTCTAAAACAGAGTTTTCAAGCTCAGTGCATCACAGCGAGTAGGTTGTGTTTGCATTACAATTATGTCAACAAATCATACCCCCTTTATGCCAAGCTCCACGTGCAAATCGCCCCTCTGTCCACTTCGCTTTCCTTCATTGAATTGGCCTCTGTTGTTTCATCACCCCCAATGCGGTCAAAGGATCACGGCCATTTGAGACGGACCATGAAATACATGCTTCCAGCACGTTGCACAGCCAACAACCGTGGTTTACGTGGCCTTCCTGAAGGACACTATTGTGCAAAAAAGGTGCTTGGCAGCCTAGGGGTTAAGAACGTTGGGCCAGTAACTGAAAAGTTACAGGTTCAAATGCCCAAACTGACAAATCTGTTTATGTGCCCTTGAGCAAGGCACTTAACCCTAATTGTTCCAGGGTCACTGTCAGAAATGGCTGATCCCTGGCCATGACCCCACTCTCTGAGGGTCTCTCTCAGGGGGAGGTTTTTTATTTTATTTTACCTTTATTTAACTAGGCAAGTCAGTTAAGAACAAATTCTTATTTTCAATGACAGCCTAGTAACAGTGGGTTCAGGGGCAGAACAACAGATTTGTACCTTGTCAGCTCGGGGATTTGAACTTGCAACCTTTTGGTTACTAGTCCAACGCTCTAACCACTAGGCTACCCTGCCGCCCAGAGTGGGATGTTCAAAAAACAAATGTCCAATTCACATGTACTTGTGTGAAACACCTTTATCATATTATATATTTTTTCAAATGTTATCATAATTAGGTGGATGTTTACATTTGACAAAATCATAATATGGAAAAGGTGTTTCCTACTAATTATTTGACTACTTAAGCAATGTCACTAAGTTAGTGTAATTTTGACGAAACAGTGGTGCAACCCATGTCTAGGGCACAAATAAATATTGGATGCAGCTACTGTAGCTAACTCGTGCTAACTTGTGTCTGACTATAAAAGTGTACTCACTAGCAGCAACAAACTTAACCAACCCAGGGCCATAGCGTAACATGTCACAGTTGGTTGTATAGTGTAACGGTGTCACTGGCTTGAATCCAATCCTGAGCCAGTCAGTCTACATCTGTAAAGCATAGAAATAACTTCAAAACGTGATTGCGTTATTTCTTAAGCTATTTTAGGGACTCGATTAGACAAAATGTACCGTTTGGTGCCAGACAGATCCCCTGGTTATGAATGGAATGCCGGGACTTACCAGAACTAGCAAAGGTGGGTATCATAACATGTCAAGCAATGTGATTGCTATGGTTTAGCGACCTCTAAAAATAATTTCATTCACTGGTCGCTTGCTATTTTCGCAGCTTGTCAGGCAGGATCTCAGAGTAAAAGTGTGTCATGCAACACAAATACCCTTGTGGCACCTCCTCCGTTGATGTCAGAGTCTCCCTCGACTCCTATGAAAAGGACATCATGAAGCCTCACATAGTGACCAGAGTTACTGCCCTGACGACAGATGGCTTTGTCAACAACGACAGGTAATGTTTGTAATGTGAAAAGTTGTATTAAAAAAACCCGGCTTGATAAACTAGCTAGTAGACTAATTCCCCAGCCAAGAAGATGCCACTAACATAGTCATTGTGGTTGTGAAGTGCATTAGCGAAAAGCTTTGTCCTTTATTTAGAACAAAATGCAACTTACCACTTGGCTTGTCTATTATATCACCCTGTCACAGGCCCTCCCAGCCAACACCACCTCATCAGATTGCCTGTTGCAGTTGTTGGAGAGATGTACAGAGGGCAGCAGAACATGCAGCATAGTGAAGACTTGACTTCACTGTGAGCATAACTATAAATGGATCAGTCAGCCACCTGTTGGCAAGTATCTGGTTAGACAAACCTGTCATCGACAACAGCTTTCACAGGCTCATCATTTTGTACAAATACAGAAGGTAAAACACTTCATTACTTTGATACATTTGAAACCCCAGTAATGAAACATAATGTATATAAACTGCCATTATTTGTTACTTGTTTTCTACTTCTTAGATGCATATAATGTCCAGGTCATTACCTAACCAGGTGGAACCAACCTGAGGCCTGTGTTCACCATATAATGTCCAGGTCATTACCTAACCAGGTGGAACCAACCTGAGGTCTGTGTTCACCATATAATGTCCAGGTCATAACCTAACCAGGTGGAACCGGCCTCAGCCTGAAGTGAAATAGAAAGGTGATGTTAGGAATTTTATGAATAATGACTAAACAATGTGTACATTTAAATAGAACTATAACTAATTAAACTCTACCCTGTTTTACAACATCTGATTAATGTTAGTTCATAAGAAAGAGGTTATGTAGCATGGACAAGGGGTAATTGGAAATGATAACCATTGTGGAAGAAGGAATGTCTGTGTGTGTGTCTAAAGTAAGCAAAGAGGGTCATTAACCTATGTTTGAACCAACTCGGCTATAACTCTGTGGATATAAAATTAGACAGCGAGAGCCCCTCCAGGTTTTCCGTATCTGGGGGGGACTGGAACTGTCTGCTAAGTGGTAATAAACTATGGTGAGACTTCAGGAGTTAATCCAGATATAGTGTGTCATGTATGTGCGCTAGTGAGTTGGAATTAACTTTTGAAGCTGCTTTGTCCTGGTCGGAGAGGAGGAAGGACATTTTAAAACCTATGACATCATATGTAATATATAAACTGATGTACATGTTACTATGATCAGCGCTCTCGAGAATAAATGCTATTGGCAAATCTTGATAGACTGGTCTCTGTCTATTTTATGCAAATGAGGATCTTACAAATTCTTAGAAACAGACAGAGTGATTTAAATTGAATTGGTTAATGAATATATATATATATAGGAATTGTTAAATTCCTTTGACAGGTGAACACAGCGATCAGGTTGGTTTCACCAGGCTAATCATAACCACCATTGATAATGCAATCAGTGCTCTGTGTGTGTGACCAACCAGTATCTTAGATGAGGGGCCAGAAGCTGATCTATGCTGCTATTCTCATCAATGGGACTCTGGCAAAGACCTCACCTCCAGCCTGCTCACTGATGGTCGTCGATGACAACAGAATTAGGTAGGTTTAGTCTGACCTGTTCAAACCTCAACGTAGTACCTGTTTGTTTGTCCGATATCACCTATCCATTACTGCCATTGGTAATAGAACAGTGACTGTGTGTGTTTTTACAGATGCAGAGAGTCCAGCAATAGCAACACCCTTTTGATTCCATGTGTCACTGATGAACTCTGCCTATTTTTACAGATGGACTAGAGATGGTTTTGCCAGCCGGCGTCCTCAGTCACTTGATGGGTAGTCCATAATAGGGTAGGTTTTATCTGACCTGTTCATACTTCAACATAGTACCTGTTTGTGTGTCAGATATGACCTATCCTAACTGCCTTTGGTAATAGAACAGTGACTGTGTGTGTATGCATTCACAGAAACATGTATAGAGCCAGCACATGGAGACAGACGGGCTTGATACTGATGTCTCTGAATGGAGAGAGACCTGGTACTCAGCATTAAAATTTTACTAGACACAGATTTTACTTGTATTGTCTATTTGTATTATTGAATTGAATGTTATCAGTCAAAATGAGGAGGGAAAACCATGTGTATTCTGCACCAGGATCAGGGAACTCCTGTTGTATATGAGGGGGACAGCTGCAGACAAGGTTCTGACAGATGGGTGTGTCTTGGTGGTGGCAAGGACATACCCAAGAAACACCCACATCAAACCACACCCCCAACCCAACTCACATTTTGCTTCTGTCATGGTCACCAGCATTTCTTGAGGAGCAAGCCAAAAAAATGAGGCCAAATCAGCGGTTGATGTTCCCCGTCAAAGTTACACGCCACCTACTGCAAAACTACACGCCACCTACTGCAAAACCACACGCCACCTACTGCAAAACCACACGCCACCTACTGCAAAACTACACGGCACCTACTGCAAAACTACACGCCACCTACTGCAAAACTAAGACAACAGACTGACTGGTAGGCAAAGAGGGTTCCCTCTTAAAATGAAGTTACAGTGCCTTGCGAAAGTATTCGGCCCCCTTGAACTTTGCGACCTTTTGCCACATTTCAGGCTTCAAACATAAAGATATAAAACTATTTTTTTGTGAAGAATCAACAACAAGTGGGACACAATCATGAAGTGGAACGACATTTATTGTATATTTCAAACTTTTTTAACAAATCAAAAACTGAAAAATTGGGCGTGCAAAATTATTCAGCCCCCTTAAGTTAATACTTTGTAGCGCCACCTTTTGCTGCGATTACAGCTGTAAGTCGCTTGGGGTATGTCTCTATCAGTTTTGCACATCGAGAGACTGACATTTTTTCCCATTCCTCCTTGCAAAACAGCTCGAGCTCAGTGAGGTTGGATGGGGAGCATTTGTGAACAGCAGTTTTCAGTTCTTTCCACATATTCTCGATTGGATTCAGGTCTGGACTTTGACTTGGCCATTCTAACACCTGGATATGTTTATTTTTGAACCATTCCATTGTAGATTTTGCTTTATGTTTTGGATCATTGTCTTGTTGGAAGACAAATCTCCGTCCCAGTCTCAGGTCTTTTGCAGACTCCATCAGGTTTTCTTCCAGAATGGTCCTGTATTTGGCTCCATCCATCTTCCCATCAATTTTAACAATCTTCCCTGTCCCTGCTGAAGAAAAGCAGGCCCAAACCATGATGCTGCCACCACCATGTTTGACAGTGGGGATGGTGTGTTCAGGGTGATGAGCTGTGTTGCTTTTACGCCAAACATAACGTTTTGCATTGTTGCCAAAAAGTTCAATTTTGGTTTCATCTGACCAGAGCACCTTCTTCCACATGTTTGGTGTGTCTCCCAGGTGGCTTGTGGCAAACTTTAAACGACACTTTTTATGGATATCTTTAAGAAATGGCTTTCTTCTTGCCACTCTTCCATAAAGGCCAGATTTGTGCAATATACGACTGATTGTTGTCCTATGGACAGAGTCTCCCACCTCAGCTGTAGATCTCTGCAGTTCATCCAGAGTGATCATGGGCCTCTTGGCTGCATCTCTGATCAGTCTTCTCCTTGTATGAGCTGAAAGTTTAGAGGGACGGCCAGGTCTTGGTAGATTTGCAGTGGTCTGATACTCCTTCCATTTCAATATTATCGCTTGCACAGTGCTCCTTGGGATGTTTAAAGCTTGGGAAATCTTTTTGTATCCAAATCCGGCTTTAAACTTCTTCACAACAGTATCTCGGACCTGCCTGGTGTGTTCCTTGTTCTTCATGATGCTCTCTGCGCTTTTAACGGACCTCTGAGACTATCACAGTGCAGGTGCATTTATACGGAGACTTAATTACACACAGGTGGATTGTATTTATCATCATTAGTCATTTAGGTCAACATTGGATCATTCAGAGATCCTCACTGAACTTCTGGAGAGAGTTTGCTGCACTGAAAGTAAAGGGGCTGAATACTTTTGCACGCCCAATTTTTCAGTTTTTGATTTGTTAAAAATGTTTGAAATATCCAATAAATGTCGTTCCACTTCATGATTGTGTCCCACTTGTTGATTCTTCACAAAAAAATACAGTTTTATATCTTTATGTTTGAAGCCTGAAATGTGGCAAAAGGTCGCAAAGTTCAAGGGGGCCGAATACTTTCGCAAGGCACTAATTGTTTCCCCTCAAAGATGAGTTCACACTGATGGAGATACCCAGATGGTGTGATGTGAAATGCCTTGTTGAAGCAGAGCAGGCCCTTCACTGATGCACCCTGGGTAATGAAAGCAAGCAGATGAAATAATGGAGAAAGCGGCATGATGACATGTATGAGTCTGGTCTCTCAACCTGTCTGAGGCTGTACTTCTTCACGGACACCCATCACCATGGCCACTGTCACCAAGGTGATCCTCATTGTTGCAGAGGAAGACAAGTACCCTGTTCTGGAACCACAATGAAGTCATAGATTAAGGGACGTTTGTGCTTTTTTCAAAACAATTATTCAATTCACTGTTTGTTTTTCTACCAACCAAGGAGTCATACACTGGGCAACATTGTCAGTCAGAAGAGCAACATGGCCTTTTACAATACAACAATTAACAATCCAACAATTTAAATGCTTTTTATTAATATGGATTTGCCGTTGGCAATTTTTTTTAAATGCATGATTTACAGCCAGCTAGTCTTTTAGATACAAGATGTCAGTGTGTTGCAGACACCACACACCTCCTCCACACACACTCTGTATGACATACTAAGCATGGCAGCCTGTCCAACAAAGTAACACACACCTTCCCTTCTCTGCCATTGCTCATTGTTCCTGAGTACCACAACAGAACAGAAAAACAAGACAAATTAAATGTGCATCATGTGGCCAGGTCAGTGAGAAGAACAGGTTATTATTATTACTGAACTGGAGTGATTCTTTCTGACCAGAGATACAGAATTATGGCCCAATCAATCATCAGTTAGGAGAAAGATGTTTTGGTCCCCACACAATGCACACTACCCCATGATAGGTTTAGGTGTCTGATGCAGTTTTCTTGACAGATCAAGGGCTAGAGTGCATTGAGAAAAAGGAGTAAAAAAACCCCACAAAAAAACAAATATATTCAATGCAGGCTTCTAGTGCTATATCTTACTTCCTGTTTCTCATAGCATCAGGCCTCACGATTGGCTCAAGCATACCATATAACTGATGTGAAGGATGATCAAACAGCATGGTATAGACCATTACTTAATGGCCCTTTGAGACTCTTCAATACAACACAGTGGATAAACATACTGTTTCCATTCATCAATCTGTTTTATTCATTAGCCATAATCCCAGTACTATAGAAGAGCAATGCATTGATTTTATAAATACATCAGACATTCTTTAATACACTTAGTTAGGGACATAATGGTTACTCTTATGGAATGAAGGTTCACTGGTATGGTAGCACTAGAGCAGCGGTCACCAACCGGTCGATCGTGATGGACAATTCGATCTCCAAGGCATTCCTAGTCGATCACCAAACATTCCTGTTAAAAACCCAACGATAAAGCCTTGCGTTCCTATTGTTTGGTTGTATTTAGTGCTGTTGGCGGGAGGTGCACTTGATTCAGCAGCCCTAGCGCTGGGAAGGCCAAGTGTTGTCAACCATTTCATGTGTCTGAAGGTAATACTCCGCCTACCCGGCCAGCCCAGAGAGCAAATCAAGGGCACCTATAGGCCTACCACTGGCCAATCAGATAGCTCAGATCACCATGACTGCACAGTGATCTGAGCCATCTGTGAGATTTCAAAACCATGACCAGAGAGACACACATGCAGCCGTAATGAATGAGTATAGCAAAGTGTTTCAATAAGCTTTTGTTATTATTAGCAGCTTGTCTTTAATATCAAGGAATATTTAACTTTCTCTGGTCATAGGAGTAACATGAATTGGTGCATGAGGCAGAAATAATGCAGTGCTACTTGAGTTTCAGCTGGACTGTGTCACTCTCACCTCAGACTAACCATCAGATGCAGGCCATGAGCCTGAGCTGTGCCTCACAATGAATATAACAATTACCAGTGTGATCATATACCACATTTAAAAAATATCTAATTTCAAAATGGTCTGAGAAGAACAACATTGGCAGGGCAAGTCAAGCGTAGCCAATATACAGTGATAGTGTCTTCGGCCCATAACCTACTGCACAAACTTCATTGCTACAGAACAGTTTTTAATTGGTTAATGTTGCATAGGCTTACATTTAAAAAATAAATATGAGCAGTAAATCTCAGCTTGCATTTTGAATCAGAAAGTGATCTTGACTCAGAAAAGGTTGGTGACCACTGTACTAGAGAATGATAGAGGCCTCTAGTGGCCAAAAGGCCATGTTAGCATGGGCAGCGCCATTGAAGGCTTCCACAATTTGAAAGTAGTCAACTGGGTGGGACTTCCAACTTCATTGACTGATCCATCCTGGAGACCCTGTTGGAGTCATGTCCAACCGGGTCATCAGGAGGGATCGGCCAATCGTGAATAAGAAAATTGACTACTTCCTAATGGAGACTACTCCATGCTGCCATAGGCATTATAATGGCGCAGATACAAAGATGAGTCCTTTATCTATCTCTATGGGTAGCAGTAGGCAGCAGCAATGAGGATTTTTCTGGGAAACACAGCCTCCCTCTGGTTAAAGATGTGACCAACACCCTGTCACTCTCTCACACTACTATAGCTCCCATTGGTTTGACAGACATAGGGGGTTGGTTTCCCTAAAAAGCATATTCAATGGAGACATGTTTCAGTCCAGGACTAGGCTTAATCTGTGTCCAGGAAACCGTCCCAAAGACACACAACCTCAGAGAGCCTGTGACAGATGACAGTCTGTCTCTATTCAGTGTCATAAGATCATGGGCTGGTGCCGTCATAGGTTTGGGTTCTGGTTACAGTCAAACAGGTAGACATAATGTCACGGAAACCCTTCACTCACTTCCAGAACCCTGCGACATCAAAGCTTTGATTTCACACACAGAAAATAACTAACAAATGCAATGCATAGCCGCGACAGTCAATGCACAATCAGATAAAGAATGACTAATACTTTATAAAATAATTATTTAAAATGACAAAAAAGTGGGAAAGGAAACATCTGGGGCAGAGAGGTGGTGAATCTCAATAGTCTAAAACAGATTCCTCTCCTCGTCTCCTCTGCTTCAACACAACAGCATAGGTGTAAACAATATGGCTATTTTTCACCTCCACTCCTTTCAGATCGGTGCAGATGGAGGAAAGGAGACAAGGAAAGGAAGCCACTTCAGAATATTGCCCATTTGGACTCCTCTGGGGCTGCCCAGTCAGGCGCCACCTTGTGGTCATACTATCATTTGACACCCCAGGATCACAAGAGTCAAAGCAGCATTCTCATATAACCCCAAAATGTATATACTCTTCTTTGCAACATTTCCCCCCTTAAACATTTTTCTTCCTCAAACATTTGACAAATGAAACAATCATCACTAGTAATAAATACACTGATACTGATGGGTGGAGCTGGAGAACTATGTTGTCACTTCCTCTTCCTCATCAGCGAGGTGTGCACGTGTAACACGACAAGAGACACACCAGACAGAAGACAAGGAGAATCATTGTGCCTCGGTCTCCACCTTCGATTTCACACAGACAGGATATTTGGTTGACGAAACCGGCTCATAATTTGTTTGTTTTGAGAGGACATGGTGACACATCACGTAGAGTACTGCCGACGGTACGAGAGCTGGGGAGGTGACTGTCGTTAATCACACGCCATGTCCTCGGAGCTGAGGGAATAACATCATGACAGACCGAGAGGAATGTCTAGCCATAACAAGAGAAGCAAGGATCAAACAGAGGTGCCTGGGAAGGGTGAGCGTTTGAGGGACTTGGTGAGAGACTGGATGAGAGGTTGGGAGACGTGGGGAGACATGCCTAACAGGAGTGATCATGGGTTAGGGCACAACAGAATTGGGGTGCTGAATAAAAGTGAATGGGAAATGTGGTTTAATACCTGATGATAGGGACAGAGGACAGACAAGGGAGCGATAGGAGAGTGAGGGAGTAGGGTGCTATGGGACAGTAGGGGGTGAAGGGTTAGGATAGGGAGTGAAGGGTTAGGGTAGGGGGTGATGGGACTGTAGGGAGTGAAGGGTTAGGGGGTGATGGGGACAGGGTCTGTGAATCTGAGGGTAAGCTCACAGTAAAGGCACAGTACTCTGTTGATCATTCATGCTGCTGAGAAGATGAAACAAGGAGAAGAACAAACAATAACGAAAATAAGAATATTTTCTCTCTTCTCTTATCCTCTCCTCTTCCCCCTTCGAGCAAGGACCATCTTTAGATCAGGTCTCTCAAACCCTGTTCCTGGAGAGTTACCCTCCTGTAGGTTTTTGTTCCAACCCCAGTTTTAACTGACCTGATTCAGCTTATCAATTATTAGAATCAGGTGTGCTAGATTATGGTTGGAGTGAAACCCTACAGGACCGTAACTCACCAGGAACAGGGTTGGAGGCCTGTTTAGATCATTTGGCTTGCTGCACCAGAGTCAGAGTCTCCTTCTGTCCGTAGCACCAGAGTATTATCCTCAACAACACCTCAGAGACAGGAGGTTAGTGCTTTTCACTTCAGCACGCTCTTCGGCAAGCTTTAAAATGTCTACTGTGCCATACAAGACGAAGCCAATCCATTGGGCCCAACCTGCACAATGTTGACACAGACAAACATTTTTTTTTTTAAAGCAGAATCAGGACATTCAGAATCTGAATCAAAACATTCAGAACCAGGTTTGAAACTGTAAGAGTTATTGGTGCTCCAGCAGCTGGGAGTTGGTCTGTAGATTCTATAGTTGAAGACTAGGAGTAGCACCCCTAGTGGGTGAGGTCAGGAGAAAGCCGAGCACAATTGTGGATATAGTAAAACATGACTAGAATTTGAATTGGCATTTTATCAGGAACTTGAACATACAATCATCCTTTTGTTTTAAAACGTGTAAAGACTATTCTACAAATTAAATATATTTGGTATAATGCAGACATTTAAATATATTAGAGAGCTTCTTCACAGCTGTACACTGCCACTGCTGGAGCCCTATTGCACTTAAATCCATCAGTTTCAGGTTAGCTGTACTGTATGTCTAACATGGATGTGCTGAGTCAACACCACTAAAACCAAATCGGCCATTTTGTGTCACAACAGAAGCCACTGGTCACTGACTGGGCAGTGTGCAGGTTGGACCTATGAGGGAATGACCTCAACATGAGACGGACAAACCGACAGACCAACAGGACGGTTTCCTTCAATCAATTCAAGTTCTTTCACTGTGTCAAGTTCCTATAGCTAGGACTCTTACATTTGGAGTTAGTTACTATGTTTTTGCATTCTGGACATGCCACACGCCCCTCTCAGCCAGCGAGCTGTGTCCTTCCAGCGAGCGTTCCTATAGCTCCAGGGCAGGTCAAGGTCAAGCTCTGGGGGGGTGCCTTTAGAGGTCAAAGGTCGCTCTAGGTCTATCGTGGGATATGGTGTCAGATTGGCTTGTCATGTGACCTGGATGAGCCAGCTGCCTCTCACTGTGGTCACTGAAGTAACGAGGGGTGTGGGCTTAGAGAGAGCAGAGCGGTGGGTTGTAAGAGTTAAGAGTTTCTCTGGGGGAGGGAGAGTGACTTCAGGAATAGGGTGTGTGTGTGTGGATGGGGTGATATTTCTTTTTTTTGGGGGGGGTGGCAAGAGTGATCAGATCTCACAGTTACAGTTTCTGCTTCCCTGAGATGATGCTGCTGTAGAGCTCCTGATGCAGCTCCACATAGCGCCCCCTGGTGGGGTCCAGGAGGTACAGTTTGTCTGATACCATGCTGGGGTCAAAACCGTCCCGCCGCATGTCTGTCTTCTGGAACTTATAGGTGCCTGGAGGAGGAGCAAGAGGGGGGGGGGGAAGAAGAGAGAGAGTTGAATTAGAGACTCAAGTAGAACAGCTAATACAGGATCAGTTTTGTATTTTTAGTTCAATATGAATAAGATTATATGGACAGAAGGGACCTGATCCTAGATCCACAGTCCTACTTCATCACTTCTTGAATACAGTCCCTGACCTCCCCCTGAGGAGATGATACAATATACACTGAGTGTACAAAGCATTAGGAACACCTGTTCTTTCCATGACAAACTGACTAGGTGAATCCAGGTGAAAGCCCGGATAATGCTGGATAACCCCGGATAATGCTGGGCCAATTGTGCGCCGCCTCATGGGTCTCCCGGTCGCGGCACAGCCTGGGATCGAACCCGGGTCTGTAGTGACGCTGCACCACTTGGGAGGCCCCCTATAATCCCTTATTGATGTCACTTGTTAAATCCACTTCAAATCAGTGTAGATGAAGGGGAGGAGACAGGTTAAAGAAGGATTTTAAAGCCTTGAGACATGGATTGTGTATGTGTGCCATTGAGGGTGAATGGGCAAATGACAAATTTAAGATTTAAGTGCCTTTTAACAGGGTATGATAGTAGGTACCAGGCACACTGGTTTGTGTCAAGAACTACAACGCTGCTGGGTTTTTCATGTTCAACAGTTTCCCGTGTGTATTAAGGTCCACCACCCAAAGGACGTCCAGCCAACTTGACAACTGGGGGAAGCATTGGAGGCAACATGGGCCAGCATCCCTGTGGAACGCTTTCAACACCTTGTAGTCCGTTCCCAGACTAATTGAGGCTCTTCTTAGAGCAAAAGGGGGGGTGCAACTCAATATTAGGAAGGTGTTCCTAATGTTTTGTATACTCAGTGTATAACATAACAGATACTGTATACATGACCAACTGCACCCACCTGTCTTATTGACCTCTTTGAGGAAGCGTAGGAAGACGGGTCGTGCGTAGGGTGGCAGAGCTTTCTCTAGATCCTTCCCAAACTTCTCCAGATCTGTAGATCTCTCTGGATCTGCTACGGCGGCCATCCCAGCCTTCCCCTCAGCCCCTGAGACATGCAAAGGAAACATTTATGACTGTATAAAGCCCTCAACCTGCTACAGGGGTCTGAGTTAAGTCACACAGTCCCCTCTGCCCCAGACACACGCATCAGAAAACAGTGATTTCAGAAAGTATTCACACCGACTTTTCCCACATTTAGTTCTTGTTCTTTATTTCACCTTTAATTTAACCAGGTAGGCCAGCTGAGAACAAGTTCTCATTTACAACTGCGTCCTGGCCAAGATAAAGCAAAATGACAAAAAAAAGTTACACATGGGATAAACAAACGTACAGTCAATAATACAATATAAAAATCTATATACAGTGTGTGTAAAAGTAGTGAGGTAAGGCGATAAATAGGCCATAGTGGCTAAATAATTACAATTTAGCATTAACACTGGAGTGATAGATGTGCAAGTAGAAATACTGGTGTGCAAAAGAGCAAAAAAAAAACATGGGGATGAGGTAGTTGTGTGAGCTATTTACAGATGGGCTGTGTACAGGTGCAGTGCTGCTCTGACAGCTGATGCTTGTAGTTAGTGAGGGAGATAAGTCTCCAGCTTGAACTTCTTCCACTTTCTAATAATTGCAACAGTTGTTGCCTTCTCACCAAGCTGCTTGCCTATTGTCCTGTAGCCCATCCCAGCCTTGTGCAGGTCTACAATTTTATCCCGGATGTCCTTACACAGCTCTGGTCTTGGCCATTGTGGAGAGGTTGGAGTCTGTTTGATTGAGTGTGTGGACAGGTGTCTTTTATACAGGTAACGAGTTCAAACAGGTGCAGTTAATACAGGTAATGAGTGGAGAACAGCCTTCTTAAAGAAAAACTAACAGGTCTGTGAGAGCCGGAATTCTTACTGGTTGGTAGGTGATCAAATACTTATGTCATGCAATAAAATGCAAATTAATTACTTAAAAATCATACAATGTGATTTTCTGGATTTTTGTTTTAGATTCCATCTCTCACAGTGTACCTATGATAAAAATGACAGACCTCTACATGCTTTGTAAGTAGGAAAACCTGCAAAATCGGCAGTGTATCAAATACTTGTCCTCCCCACTGTAGATGGTCCAAATATTCAAGCTCTGTTAAGTTGGTTTTTGATCATTGCTAAACAGGCTTGCCATAGATTTTCAAGCCAATACTATAACAAGGCCACTCCGGAAGATTCAATGTCATCTTGGTAAGCAACTCCAGTGTATATTTTGCCTTGTGTTTTAGGTAATTGTCCTACTGAAAGGTGAAGGTCTCCCATTGTCTATTGGAAAGCAGACTGAACCAGGTTTACCTGTAGGATTTTGCCTGTGCTTTGCTCTATTCCATTAATTTTTTTATCTTAAACTCCCTACTCCTTGCCGATGGCAAGCATACCCATAACATGATGCAACCACCACCATGCTTGAAAATATGAAGAGTGGTACTCAGTGATGCGTTTGCCCCAAACATAACGCATTGTACTCCGAACAAAAAGTTAATTTCTTTGCCACATTTTTTGCAGTATTACTTTAGTGCCTTATTGTAAACAGGACACATGTTTTGGAATATTTTGTATTCTGTACAAGCTTTCTTTTGACTTATTTATGTTATCATTGTGGAGTAACTACAATGTTGTTGATCCATCCTCAGTTATCTCCTATTACAGCAATTAAACTCTGTTTTAAAATCACTTATGGCTTTATGGTAGAGTCAAATTAACATGAAATGATCTGGCAACAGCTCTGATTGACATTGCTGCCGTCAGTATGCAAATTTCAGGCTCCCTCAACTTGAGACATCTTTGGCACTGTGTTGTGTGACAAAACTGCACATTTTAGAGTGGCCTTTTATTGTCCCCAGCACAAGGTGCACTTGTGTAATGATCATGGTGTTTAATTAGCTTCTTGATATGCCACACCTGTCAGGTGGATGGATTATCTTGGCAAAGAATAAATGCTCACTAACAGGGGTGTAAACAAATTTGTACACAACATTTGAGAGAAGTAAGCTTTTTGTGCATATGGACAATTTCTGCTCTCTTATTTCAGATCATGAAACATGGGACCAACACTTTACATGTTGCGTTTATATTTTTGTTCAGTGTAAGAAGGTGGTATAGTCCCCTCAGCGCCATAAAACATGTTAAGATAAAAAAAATCATCAGAAATTATCACTGACAATTAATTGATGGTAACAGGCATCTGCATTCATCAAGTATTTCACAACTGCTGTAAGGAGACAGTTGGAATTGCCTTGAAAACATGCTGTAGTGATGACGTCATGGGCCAGTTCGCTGCTGCTTAGTGCTCTTCACATTACGACCAGCATGCTACACAGTTAACAACATCCTTCAAATAGAAAGTGCAAAGCAAAGCACACACCCTTGATAATCCATTAATTCAGAGCACTATCCCCTCTGGGCACACACTGGTTGAATCAATGTTGTTTTCACGTCCTTTCAATGAAATTACGTTGAACCAACACGGAACAGACGTTGAATAGACGTCTGTGCCCAGTGGGATAGTTCTTCTTAGGCACTTTCTTCTCCTCCTTTCACCAAAACTGGGGATCTGGGGTGAGTTTCCCTTAAGCTTTGTAGCTAACAGGGTACTTTATCTATCTCGACCACGCCGTCCCACACCACTCGTAGAACAGCAAAGCGCTTCATTTTGCGCATTTCGTTTGTTCACACAGAAGAAACATCAATGGTCACTCTCTTGGCTGTGCAGCGGAGTTGTCAGACAGAAAGTAGGTGCCAGGCTGGCTAAGAACCTTTCTTTGGGGAAACTATTATACTCTGTGTATGAGAACTGTTGTACCAGTTTGGGCAGTGGAGGCCCAGTTGTATGATTGGTTTTGGGTCATGATAACAAAAGAGAATGTCCCCATTGTTGTAAATTGAAAATCAATACAGACAATGGTGGAAAAAGAGCTGTGTGGTGGTTTGGAGTGGTTACTGTACCTGGCACCTCCACTCCGTAGACTACCACGTCCATCATGTCCAGCAGACGGCTCAGGGTTCCCTCCACCTCTGTGGTCGACACGTTCTCTCCCTTCCAACGGAACGTGTCCCCTGTACGATCCTTAAAGTACATGTAACCATACTGGTCCATGACTAGGACGTCACCTGGAGAGAGAAAGCAAACAGATCAGTAACAAAGCTGTGCGTTTGTAAAAGTACATGTCACCATATGGATCCATGATGAGGACTGCCATTTTTATTTAGCCAGGACAGTCCACTCAGTAACAAATACCACTTATCCAGACAGAGACTTGTGAAATGCAGTCATCTTTGACTGGGCCAAGGTTAAGCTCCGTAGTAGATACCGCAACACATCACTGTCAGAATGTGTGCGTGAGGGAGAGAAAGACAGACAAATAAAGTCTCTCTCAGTCTATAAAGTTAAATAGCTTCTCACCTGAGAGATAGGCAGTGTCTCCCTTCTTGAAGACACTGTTAGCAGTCTTCTTGCTGTTGGCTCCTTCGTTCACGTAGCCGTCAAACCTTCTCAGGGGGTCTTTCTGATTGATCCTGCCTACCAACTGGCCGGGCTCACCTAGAGAGAGAGAGATAAACTTGGATTTTTCCACAAGGACATATACAGGATACTACCCTCCACAACAACTTTCACTCAATCAAAACTCCAAACCTACAACATGATTTTGTACAAAATGACATGGAAGGATTCCTACTACCAAAGATTCTTATTCCCAAGGACTATACTGCAGGTGCTCTTGAAAACCAACAACCAGGAAAAGAAGCACAACGGAAACCTGAAAACACCATCCAACCTGGAACGGAGTAACTAATGTTTAGTCTGAAGCTACTTTTAAAGCCTAGACATTACGGCAGGGTAGCCTAGTGGCTGGAGCGTTGGACTAGTAACTGAAAGGTTGCAAGTTCAAACCCCCGAGCTGACAAGGTACAAATCTGCCATTCTGCCCCTGAACAAGGCAGTTAACCCACTGTTCCTAGGCCTTCATTGAAAATAAGAATGTGACTTGCCTAGTTAAATAAAGGTAAAATAAATTTAAAAAAATACAAAAATATGTATTTAATTTGAGCGCTCCCTGTCCTCTACTGTGCCCCAATTGTATTACTGCTGATGATATCTGGAAATGTGCATGTACACATTGGCCCATCTACTGTTAGCCCAATAATGTTTGTCCATGTTTTATGCTGCTACCATGTTGATGTCATGTGGTGTTGAACAGATCCGTCTGCAACTTCAATTAGCACTGAGGTTTGTGAGAGGTGTCAAAGCTTCACAGCTTCACCCACCCAATTGCAGAGGCCTTTGAAGCCCCCTCCCTCTGTGCAGAGGTCATTACAATACAGTACCCCCTGGATGTAAAAAATGAGAAGCCATGGAAAGAGGACAAAATAAGCTCCTTATGGAAAATAAAGAGACACTTTTTGCTGACTGCTATAAAAATGGTCCCCTGATGCAGGCGCTGAACGTAAGCAACTTAATCTTCCACACAGACCATCCCCTGGCATGGCACAGAGCTATATTAACACACTACCCCTCTTAACAGGGGGGGTGTTCACAAAGGGTAGAAATTCAGGATAATATTCAACAATGACCAAGTCAGCCAATGTCAACCTGTACAAGTCTGGAACAGTATTGATACAGGGCAATCCCAAAACAGTTTCAGCTGGACTTTCTCATAATCAGAGGGAGCGCAGCAGGAGAAGCTCTCTCTTGAGAAAGATACCGAGCGTGTCAGACCTCTTCATTACTCAACCCCACAGATGAGTAACCCCAAGAGGAAAGTCAACCTCCCAGCACAGAGCACTAGTCCCTCATTGAAATGAAGGATAAAATTCACCCAGCTGGAAGTAAGGCAGGTGGAGCTGGAACAGCAGGTGGAAACACTCCAGCCAACACACAAAAAAAAAATTGTCCAGCTCAACAACATCCCCTCAACCAGAACTGGCGAGCCATGTCTGCACTCTGGACTGTGGTGAGACACCATCAACAGGAGAAAGAGCAGAACACTAGAGGAGAAGGTGAGAACGATGACGTGTGACAGAACAACCCATTAGAGACAGGCCACCCCCGCAGAGAAGTCAGCAGAACAGCCCACCTCAGACCCTGACCATAGCCTCAACATCACAGCAGAATAGACAAATGAAGAAGCCCAGACACACACTCTGTGGCTTGTGTTCCTTATGGACTCGAATGGGAAATATATACAAGAAAATAAACTGTGGTGTCCAAACACCCAGCATGCACTAGACCTTCTGTCTGAGGACCAACTAGGGTCACCCAGCCACATAATACACACATCCACAAACAACCCGAGGGCCCAGCAGGAAAGGGAGTGATTGAAAAAGCTTATTCTACTTTTCCCAATGCACAAGTGGTTATCTCCACCCTGCTACCATAGGGCGGGCAAACAAGTATTTCCCGTGACTGTACCTCAAAACCAAATGTTTTCCTGGCCCACCACTCACCCCTGGACTTGAACAGCCTTTACGACCAGGTCCACCTGTACAAGGCAGCAGAGCCCACCTTTGCCAGAACCCTAAAGGACATTGCCCTCAACCGCAGCCCCAACACCTCACACAGGAGCCACAGATCAACAGACCACCTGCCAAGACCAGCGAGACACTCTCCTAGACCTGCGGGACCTACATATAGAGGATCCATGCTGAGAAGACCTAAATCCAGGCCACAGCACCACATCCAATCAATACCCCCCCCAAACCAACAATGCCCCCACCCCATATAGGCCCCTTCAGATCAGACCTATGCCCCCACCTGCCCACCCCATACCCCCCACTCCCACAAAGAGGGCCTCAATATGAACAGTCACACATACGCCCAGGTCGTGAGCAGGCAAACAGGCCCACTCTTACACTAGCATGTACCAGATGCTCATCAGACTCTACTCACACTTACTTGTCTGAGCCCAAACCACACAATTAACATTGGGCACTTTTTGGAACACAAAGCCTTCCATCTCATCCTGGAATATCCAAGGCCTGAGGTCAACTGCCTTTGGCCTAAAGAGCAGGAACCTGGACTTCACCAAAGAACTCAGAAATACAGACATTGTCATCCTACAAGAAACATGGTATAGAGGAGAGGGACCCACTAGTTGCCCTCTAGGTTAGAGAGCTGCTCGTCCCATCCACCAAACTACCAGGTGTGAAACAGGGAAGGGACTCAGGGGGTATGCTAATTTAGTATAGAGCAGACCTAACTCACTCCATTAAATTAATCAAAACAGGAACATTTTACATTTGGCTAGAAATGCAAAAGGAAATAGTCTTAACAGAGAAAAATGTCCTCCTGTGTGCTACCTACAGTGGGGAGAACAAGTATTTGAAAACCTGCAAAATCGGCAGTGTTTCCTACTAATAAGGCATGTAGAGGTCTGTCATTTTTTATCATAGGTACACTTCAACTGTGAGAGACGGAATCTAAAACAAAAATCCAGAAAATCACATATATGAGACCAATGTCATTGGTCTCATATATTAAAATAGCATATAAAAACAAACGGATAGCGTACGATCATAGATACAATTAGGCTACAAACATTTACAACGGCACAATCACAGTAATCACAAGAATGGCTTCAGATCCACGTCTACGTTGAGACCGAAGGGAGCAAGGGTCTTTAAACTATCCCCATTATTGAATCTCTTGATCCTCTCCCTGAAAATACTTTTAGTTACTTCTGATGTTGAGTCGTTACACAAATATTCCACACGAGGGCGGTATTGAAGCCATGGAACATGTTCTTCTGCAACGTGACCCTAATGAACTACCTTCCAGTGCATGCATAACATTGGCTGAAATAGTACTCACACACAACTACTTCATGTTTCTAAATGCTTTCTTTATTCAGACAAAGGGTACTTCTATGGGGTCCCCCATGGCTCCTAACTATGCTCATTTGTATGTGGGTTACATGGAGAAACAGTCTAAAAACAGTTTATATTTTAAGTTTCCCACTCCATCTTTGCCCACAATGGAAATAACCTTTTAAGATGTATTTTGTTATCCTTGATGATTGTCTTAAATTGTATGTGGAGGCGTTACCAGCTGGAGCCCTTATGTCTGTTTTTAAAATTTAAAGAATTCATTAATCAAACCTTAGCATTGAAGTCTCAAGGAATGACTAGTCGTCTAGCTCTGAGTAGAACTGCTCTTTCACATTGTCAGGGCTTGGTAATGTAGGGCTTGGTAATGTAGGGCTTGGTTATTGTCAGGGCTTGGTTATTGTCAGGGCTTGGTTATTGTCAGGGAGTGGTAATGTAGGTGCGTAGGCACTAATTATTGTGGCATGCCTGGTCTTGTTGAGAGGAATCCTGATTTTCACAAGGCTCATTTCTGCCAGAAGGTGTCATACAGATGTGTGAAGGTTAGTCTACCCCATGTACTCTGTCCTCGTTGTTTTGTTTCCCTTTCCACCTATAGCCACCTACTGGTTCAATGATGGTGCCATCGTCAGCTAACCTCGTTTCACTCAGAGCAGCTATGTTGATCTCACATCTGCTCAGTTCCCTGGACAGCAAGGCAGCTTTTTGTGTATTTTATTAGGATCCCCTTTAACTGTTGCAAAAGCAGCAGCTACTCTTCCTGTGGTCCAAGCACACCGCTTTGCGTCGTGCCTAAGAACAGCCCTTAGCCATGGTATATTGGTCATATACCACACCCCCTTGTGCCTTATGGGTTAATTAACCCATAGGTGGGGTAGTGGTTGACGGGTGCCAGGGTGGGCCAGCACACCTCGTCTCTGGGGCCCACAACTGCTCAGAGATCTCCTGTAGTTTAGCCTGGAGTCTCTTGATACATGTTGCTTAGAGCCCCCAAAGACTAGGCCCGGCTCTGACTGCATGTGTGGGTACGGATGTGGGTAGGCTGGTGGGTACGGATGTGGGTAGGCTGGTGGGTATGGATGTGGGTAGGCATGTGGGTAGGCATGTGGGTAGGCATGTGGGTAGGCATGTGGGTAGGCATGTGGATATGGGTACGCATGTGGGTACGGATGTGGATGTGGGTACGCATGTAGGTAGGCATTTGGATGTGGGTACGCATGTGGGTACAGATGTGGGTACGGATGTGGGTAGGCATGTGGGTGTGGGTACGGATGTGGGTAGGCATGTGGGTGTGGGTACGCATGTAGGTAGGCATTTGGATATGGGTACGCATGTGGGTACAGATGTGGGTACGGATGTGGGTAGGCATGTGGGTGTGGGTACGGATGTGGGTGGGCATGTGGATGTGGGTAGGCTTGTGGGTAGGAATGTGGATGTAGGTACAGATGTGGATGTGGGTAGGCATGTGGATGTGGGTAGGCATGTGGATAGACATGTGGGTAGGCAGACCCACAAGAAACTGCGGACCCTCATGATGAGTTCAGATGTTTTGGGGCGGCCCCCACCCCCATCAAAGTTGCCCATCTCACCCATACCAGGCTTGCACAGTATTCAGAATGTCAGGGTTAAGGTATGCTATACTAGTAGTGACGTACCAGGCCCACAGGGGATGCAGACGCCATCGGGGCCTCTGATGAGCTCCATGGTCTCCTCATCTACCTTCACCAGTCTGATGGGGTAGATGAAGGGGAGGATCTGGCTGTTGAAGCCACATGCACCTGTCTGTAACAGAGACAATACCATACTGTTAACGGCAACCCATCTAAACCCACTGAAACTCTGTTCAGCTTTACAGCAACACACCATAGCTATGATTCAGCAAATCAATGAGAGAATGGAGACAGACAGCATGCAGTCCAAATTCAATACAAAGTGACAGAGGCCATCACTGACCACTATACCCTCATCTTTACTTTGAGGATGAAATACCATAAGTGTTTTTATGTGCTTTGAGATGTGAAGTGAGAGCCATAATAAAGATCAACACTACACAGAAGATGTTCATTCCCTGGGACCACACACTATAGAAAAAGCAGGCCCTCAGAGCCAAAATGTCTGCCAATACCATAAAATAAACTATGAGAGCATCATCATTTGCTTTCAGCTCTTTGCTGTGAGATCCAAAATGTCCTCCTAGCGCCTCACCATGTTGTCGAAGTTTCCCAGGCTACAGTTGCACTCTGTGGCTCCGTAGAACTCTGCTATCTGTGGTACGTTGAAGCGAGAGGTGAACTCTTCCCAGATGGACTGGCGCAGGCCGTTACCGAGCGCCATACGGACCTTGTGTTTACCCTCTATTTCCTTTACCGGCTGGTTCAACAGGTACCGGCAGATCTCCCCGATGTACTGGACAATCTGGGGATCAGAGAGACAAACAGTCAGTCACCGGCACAATGAGACGAGTGCAGACAAGTGAAGAACCCACACCAATCTACAGATCTAAATATTATTTTATTATTCCCCAAATCTTCTGAGTTTGTCGTCTTTGGGTACTTCTGTAGAACAACAGTCTTATAATGCTGTCTACCCACATGACCTGTTTATTTACATTTTACTACTTTGACCACCTGAACAGATTTTTCCCTAAACCCTAATGGTAAATCCGAATATCCTTGAGCTATCGCTGTAGATAAACATCAACACAGTTGAACAGAGCAGTAACCCAAAACATGCATCTTCTCTCTACTGGTCTCCTATTCTGTACATATGTGTCATACAGTCTCTGAGCTACTGGGAGTCAGCTAGCAGCGTCTCTGTCTCACCGTGCAGTTGTACTTGGCACAGTCGTCCCAGAACCGGGAGGCAGAGAACTTCTTCTTGATGACCACAGTCATGCCGTGGATCAGGCACTGCCCCACGCCAACAATGTTTCCTGGAGAAGACATGCACACGTGTTTCAGAAACAATTACAATGGACGGACCACACACACACACACACACACACATTACCTGCGGAGTGGTAGAGTGGAAGGCAATCGTACAACACATCATCAGACGTCATACCGAAGCCGTAGTATACCAAGGCTGCCATGCGGTAGTACCTGTCAAACACACAGGTGACAGAAAGAGTGAATTAGAAGACGGCAAAGAGTGAGAAAGAGCGCTCCAGAGAGAGAGCGAGAGAGATAGCGAGCGAGATAGCGAGCGCCACAGAGAGAGAGCGAGAGAGAGCGAGCGAGCGCCACAGAGAGCGAGCGAGAGAGAGATAGCGAGCGCCACAGAGAGCGAGCGAGAGAGAGATAGCGAGCGCCACAGAGAGCGAGCGAGAGAGAGATAGCGAGCGCCACAGAGAGCGAGCGAGAGAGAGATAGCGAGCGCCACAGAGAGCGAGCAAGAGAGATAGCGAGCGAGAGATAGCGAGCGCCACAGAGGGCGAGCGAGAGAGAGATAGCGAGCGCGAGCCACAGAGAGCGAGAGCGAGCCACAGAGAGCGAGCCACAGAGAGCGAGCGAGAGCCACAGAGAGGCGAGAGCCACAGAGCCACAGAGAGAGCCACAGAGAGCGAGACACAGAGAGCGAGCGACACAGAGAGCGAGAGACACAGAGAGCCGAGAGACACAGAGAGGCGAGAGACACAGAGAGGCGAGAGACACAGAGAGGCGAGAGACACAGAGGCGAGAGACACAGAGAGCCGAGAGACACAGAGAGCGAGACACAGAGAGCGAGACACAGAGAGCGAGACACAGAGAGCGAGACACAGAGAGCGAGACACAGAGAGCGAGACACAGAGAGAGACACAGAGAGCGAGACACAGAGAGCGAGACACAGAGACACAGAGACACAGAGAGCGAGACACAGAGAGCGACACAGAGCGAGACACAGAGAGCGCGAGACACAGAGAGCGAGAGCGAGACACAGAGAGCGAGAGCGAGACACAGAGAGCGAGAGCGAGACACAGAGAGCGAGAGCGAGACACAGAGAGCGAGAGCGAGACACAGAGAGCGAGAGCGAGACACAGAGAGCGAGAGCGAGACACAGAGAGCGAGACACAGAGAGCGAGACACAGAGAGCGAGACACAGAGAGCGAGACACAGAGAGCGAGAGCGAGACACAGAGAGCGAGACACAGAGAGCGAGACACAGAGAGCGAGACACAGAGAGCGAGAGCGAGACACAGAGAGCGAGAGAGAGAGAGAGAAAGAGAGAGAGAGATACAGAGAGAGAGAGAAGAGAGATATAAGATCCAGGGTGCCTGCCTGCTGTGCACCACGATGGCAGCTTTGGGCATCCCGGTGGTCCCAGATGTGTAGATGTAGAACAGACGATCTGGAAGACCGACATATGGGGAGAAATCAATAAAAACATACAACAGACCTACAATAGAAAACAGTGGAGAAAGCAGTAAAACTAGGGGCTTGATTGATCTTGCCTGGAATACTGCAAACACTGCACTTTAGACAGGTTCAATCAAACACTGCACTTTAGACAGGTTCAATCAAACACTAAAATGTTTTGGAAAGAAAAATACTAACCGAGTCCAGGTTTGGCTCCTTATAAACTGACTGAGTGTGATTGGACAGATTGATTGACTGACCAGTGAAGCAGCGATCTGGGCGGATGGGCAGGTGGGTCGGAGCGGCATCCAGTAGAGGCTCCAGGCACTCTGTCCCTGTAGGGACACATTTGGGGTCCCAGTCCCCTGAACACAGCATCTGTACCGTCTTCCCCATGGAACTGTGGACCTCACACACAGCTGTAGGATAGAGGGAGGGAGGACGGGGAAGAGAGAGAGCAAGGGAGAGAAAGGGAGTGGGAGGTAGAGAGAGAAAGGGGGCGATAGGGAGAGAGAGATGGAGAGTGAGACAAGACAGGAAACTGATCTTAAAGTTAATGTCACAGAAACAGAGAATCAAATAAAACCCTTGGTTTCCCAGACTCAGACTAAGCCTGGTCCTAGACTAAAAAGAATGTAGTCCAGTACTAGTCCAAATCTACAGTATGTCCAGGAATGGGCCTTTAGCATGTACAATTTACTTAAATAAAGATTTATAGCCCCCTGTCCATCCCTCCATCGACTTCCTCCCTCCATCAGTCATTCAAACAATCCCTCCAGCCACCTGTCACTTAGCCACTCCCTCCATCACCCATCCTCCATCCCACATCCTCCATCCCACATCCTCCCTCCATCACCCATCCTCCCTCCATCACCCATCCTCCCTCCATCACCCATCCTCCCTCCATCCTCCCTCCATCACCCATCCTCCCCCCATCCTCCCCCCATCCTTCCACTAACTCCCCAGGTCCTCACCCTCGGTCAGCTCGCTGCCGAACACCACAGCCTTAGCGTTTGAGATGGTGACGCAGTGCACCAGGGCCTCCAGCCGCAGGTTAAAGTTGATCAGAGCAGCCTCCACTCCTATCTTGGCCATGCCCAGCCAGAGGCCCACGTACTGGGACCGGTTCTCCATGAAGAGAGCCACCACATCCCCTTCCACGAAGCCCCTCTGGAGCAGCAGGTTGGCTACACGGTTGGAGTACTCATCCAGCTGCCGGAAGGACCACTTCTCGCCTGTGCCCTCGAAAATGAGCGCAGTCTTGTCCCCATGGCGACGCACCGTCTCGGCGAAGATTTTAGGGAGGGTGTTTCGTTCCTTCAGGTGACGATTGACGTTTGACTTCACCTTGAGGAGGACGCCTGCCGCACTGTGGAGGAGAGGGAAGTTAAAGAGGGGCTGAGAAACAACAACTCAGAGAACTAAGAGCCTAAAGAGAACATGACGTTACTCTGAATGTAGAGACATGGTGGTAAACTAGCCGGACTTGCATGCCCTAATGAACACTACCCTGATGTTGTCCTGCATGCTTTTCCTGACTAAATAGCAGCTGGTGTGAAGTACACGGAGGAAGCAATAAACTACATTAAGCAATCTATCAATACATGTTTTGTTTCCGGGATCAAAGTTCAAATCCAGAAAAAGCTTCCAATTTACATTGAGAAACAAATACGCCGATAAAACTGTAGCTTGTAACTTTATAACTTTTATAATAATTTTATAACTGTGGCAATTCTTAAGCAAACAGACAATGTCCATTTAAAGACTCATTAGTTAGTGAAACAGCAGCTTTCAGTTGTAAAATATTGTAACACCAAGGTTTGTTTCGCTCTCCAGGACAAAGTCTAAATAAGCAATAAAAACATCGTATTCATGAGGATCAGCTATAGATGACATTTTCAGAAAGCTGTACATGCCTCCTGCAAGTATGTGTCTGTATGATTTGAGTGGGAGTAGTACTCTGTATGATTTGAGTGAGAGTAGTACTCCATTTGTCTGTATGATTTGAGTGGGAGTAGTACTCCATTTGTCTGTATGATTTGAGTGGGAGTAGTACTCTTTGCATTTTACTGTATATAAAAGTTATGCCCTTTGTATTCTTTCTATTCATAAGCTATACAGGTCCATCGAGGTTTGAGGTTGTCCCTCTGAACGGGCAGGTTTAACTGAAACCATTCCTTTGGGGTGTGTCACCCAAGGGGTACGAGGAGTCTCTCCAACCAGTGACTAGTTCCTCTTTAGTTTTATTACTAAACTGTACAGTAGGGTAAAGGGAAACAGAGCCCCTCACATGAGTCTCACAATAACGGCCAATCACCACTACTACTCTTTTAACACTATCGTGCGAATCCAAACTGCACTGTGCTGGCTCAAATATTTGATTTTCATTGTCCTATCCTGCCTGGTTCCAGCCACTATGGTGGACGGCTGACCAGACTAGGGTAGCAGAACTCGCCTCGGTTTGGCTAAGTAGTAACAACCGATTCAGAAAAAGGTATGTTCCTATCTCACTTGCAATAATATTTTATTTTTATTTAACCAGGTAGGCCAGTTGAGAACAAGTTCTCATTTACAACTGCGACCTGGCCAAGATAAAGCAAAGCAGTTCGACACATACAACACAGAGTGAACATGGAGTAAACAAACGTACAGTTAATAACACAATAGAAAAGTGTATATACACTGTGTGTGTAAATGTAGTAAGATTAGGTAGGTAAGGCAATAAATAGGCCGTAGTGGTGAAGTAATTACAATTTAGCAATTAAACACTGGAGTGATAGATGTGCTGAAGGTTAATGTGCAAGTAGTTGCACATTCAAGCAATAATAAATGATACGTTTGTCCCCAATGGAATAAACCTTGTCAGCCACACTGGTTTCATCATGGTCATAGATGAATCACATAATAAATAAATGAATTTATAGGTTGGTTTATTATGTGAGTCATCTATGACACTGATGAAACCCGTGTAACCGACACAATTGTCCCTAATGGAATAAACCTTATCATGTCTTAGACCACTGCGCCACTCGCTCGAAGACACTGCATCTCACTGCAAGAGGTGTCACTACAGTCCCTGGTTTGAATCCAGGCTGTATCACATCCGGAAGTGATTGGGAGTCCCATAGGGCGGCGCACAATTGGCCCAGCGTCTTCCAGGTTTGGCCAGTGTTGGCTATCATTGTAAATAAGAATTTGTTCTTAACTGATTTGCCTGGTTAAATAAAAGGTGAAATAATATATTTTTTAAATTGAAAGTGAGATAGGACATTACTTTACTTCTCTGACTAATCAGGTTGACACACCAAACTTCACTCCAAGTAAGAGTTTTTCTGGTATTTTGGTAACAACTGATTCCCCTTCCCCAATCCAGACACTTCAGAACATTGAAGTGTCACTACACCAATCCAGACCTTTCGGATCAGAACATTGAAGTGCAAGGGGAAGTACCTGTCACCATGGTGAACAGATCACAACACTAGCTAGCTTTGAATGTGAACTCGTAATACAGAGGAACCTCAGCACCTGTCTCTCATCTGTCTACTTTGTCTTTACTCTCTCCGCCACATTTAGTCTCTCGTTTGTCCTTGAACATTCCTCCATACATGACTAACTCAACATTCCCTTCTGTAACACACGTGAGCTCTTGTCTCCTCTGTGGCACAGTCCTCCTTGTCTTACAGGAATGTGCTGCTTTTCTTGTTGCAGACAATTAAACTCCTATAGTCCTAACCATGGTGAAGGTATCTGAATGTATTGGTTGTTTAACACCATTAAAACCTGTGTTTCTGTAAACGTGCTTCTGACTTGTAGACAGGTGTAGACAGGTGCAGACAGGTGCAGACAGGTGTAGACAGGTGTAGACAGGTGTAGACAGGTGTAGACAGGTGTAGACAGGTGCAGACAGGTGCAGACAGGTGCAGACAGGTGCAGACAGGTGCAGACAGGTGCAGACAGGTGCAGACAGGTGCAGACAGGTGTAGACAGGTGTAGACAGGTGCAGACAGGTGTAGACAGGTGTAGACAGGTGCAGACAGGTGCAGACAGGTGCAGACAGGTGTAGACAGGTGTAGACAATTAAACTCCTATAGTCCTAACCATGGTGAAGGTATCTGAATGTATTGGTTGTTTAACACCATTAAAACCTGTGTTTCTGTAAACGTGCTTCTGACTTGTAGACAAGTGCAGACAGGTGCAGACAGGTGCAGACAGGTGCAGACAGGTGCAGACAGGTGCAGACAGGTGCAGACAGGTGCAGACAGGTGCAGACAGGTGTAGACAATTAAACTCCTATAGTCCTAACCATGGTGAAGGTATCTGAATGTATTGGTTGTTTAACACCATTAAAACCTGTGTTTCTGTAAACGTGCTTCTGACTTGTAGACAAGTGCAGACAGGTGCAGACAGGTGCAGACAGGTGCAGACAGGTGCAGACAGGTGCAGACAGGTGCAGACAGGTGCAGACAGGTGCAGACAGGTGCAGACAGGTGCAGACAATTAAACTCCTATAGTCCTAACCATGGTGAAGGTATCTGAATGTAGTTTAACACCATTAAAAGGTGTGACAGGTGCAGACAGGTGCAGACAGGTGCAGACAGGTGCAGACAGGTGCAGACAGGTGCAGACAGGTGCAGACAGGTGCAGACAGGTGCAGACAGGTGCAGACAGGTGCAGACAATTAAACTCCTATAGTCCTAACCATGGTGAAGGTATCTGAATGTATTGGTTGTTTAACACCATTAAAACCTGTGTTTCTGTAAACGTGCTTCTGACTTGTAGACAGGTGTAGACAGGTGCAGACAGGTGCAGACAGGTGCAGACAGGTGCAGACAGGTGCAGACAGGTGCAGACAGGTGCAGACAGGTGTAGACAGGTGTAGACAGGTGTAGACAGGTGTAGACTGACACACACCCAACATCCCACACTATACTTCCACTCACTGTAAATCTCTTCTGATGGTTTTGGCAAAAATGAGTACGAACTTCCAGCCTCCAGAGCTCAGGTAGAAGATGAGGATGGAGGGGAGGACCTGGAACCAGGGCAGGCCCACCAAGAGACGGAGCAGGAAGAGGAGAACGGTGCAGCAAGCCAGGCGCATCATCCTGTAGAGAAAGGAAAACAAGTCACCGTTAATGTCATCATGTTACATCCATTTTCTGGATTTAGAATAACAAGAGTCTCGATCAATGGTTCCATATTTCTGAAAAAAAGAGTTAGTCAATTTGGCTTTTGCAAAGGACACCTTGCTTCCTGGTTTCCCTCCCACAAAACAAACGTTAACAAGCTGTTCTAAAGCTGGAAAAACTAGAACTAAAATTGACAAAACATGTTGGCGTTGGTTCCTCTCTCTTCTGTTCGAGAGGTTGCACTCACAGTGAACCTGTAGTGTGTGGTCTTCTCTACTTCCTCAGTTGAAAGCACTCAGTGCTCTCTGGATAGGAGTGCCTACTGAATTACTAGCGAATATATCAAATATACCCTTACAATACATCTACAGCCTACAGTCTGACCTTTTTGCACAAGAGGAGTGTCACCACCAGGTACGGTAATTCATTAAACCTTTTACTGCAGTGGGCTAAATCAGGGCCATACAGAGTGATTCTTGGTCGTCTTAAACAAATCTACTTTGAAACAAAAGTATACACCTCACGCACATTGTTGTGGGCTTTAAAAAAAAAGCACTTGTACCATGTCAGATATATAGTTTAAATGTATTCCATTTTGAGTTTCCATCCCAATTATATACTTTATATACATCACAGAACTCTGAAATATAACAAAACTGTTTGACATAGAAAGACAGGATTTTCATTAAAAAAGTAATTATGTAAAATATTAATAACTTTCCACCCAAGAGGCCAGAGAGTGTGCTATTGGTCATTGACTGCAGGAAAGGGCTACAGAGGGTGACCAAAAACACAACCTTTGCTACCTCCAAGCCTTTCCTGAGCAGGAATCACATCTAGTTGTGGAAGATTAGTTCTGTACATCCAGGGTTTTCTCCATCAGGGGAGAGAGGCCTCACTTTCTCTGTTCTAAATCTCTACAGTGGTTCCCTCTTCACCCCCCCCCCCCTTTAAAAGGTGTCCCTATGTATTTATCACTTCCAGATTTAGACCACTACATTCAATTATGGATAGGCCCTATGCTTGTCTGTCTCTGCAAGGTCCAGTTTGTCACGGTCCTGACAAAAGAAGTCTTCCTGGCCATGTACAAGACCAGCACCACAATCGATGTAAAAACTAGGCCAAAGGTACAAGGTATATGTTGGTATCAAGGAATTATAAAATTGGCTTTGGACCAATAGCGTCATGTCGGTATGCAGCACCGGAGATAAATGTTGTTTATTATGGTTCTTGTCTGGACATCCTGTCCATTTACAGCACAAGCTTGGGCTCACAGATGACATTTAAATTGATGATTTACTGTCGGACACAGAGACTAGATAGAGCCAGCACAGATCACGAGGACACATGCGGTAACAATAGTTGGTACCTGTGTCAACAAGAGCACATAATTTGTGTTTACGAGATATATATTTCCGTTACGAATGGGGAGCAGGATTAGTTATGATCGCGTGCGTCAAAGTGCTCATCATCAAGACTCACTCTGCGGCACGAGGGATATTACATGCTCTGGCCAACATGGCAATACATACATTTATCATGTACCTTAGGCTATGGCCCTCAGAGGGTGAAACATTGCTGCGATTAAATAATATTACTATTTCCTTGGCTATAAATCATCATCATCATCATCATCATCCAACATCAGAAAAAGGTGAATGTTTAATAACCTGAGCTATAAACTATATGGTTTAACGCACCGTAGCGTTCTAGAAGCAGTAGTACTGCGGTAGTGGCGAGAGAGAGGCGTGCTCACTGCTGATGGGAAATACGTCAAATAAAAAAGCTCGAGCCCATCACCAGCAGCTACGCCATGTGCGCGAGTCTACCAAATAGAACCTAATCAGAACCGTTACATCTCCATTCGATCGAACGTACCCGTTGTCCATTTATGATAAGATGATAAGTGGAGCGCAACGAACGGCACACTAGATTGGAGTGGTGGCTATCCTGTAGCCTCTAAATGTATTGTGTCAACGCTGCTGACTGTATCCCGTTTTTCGCAAACTGCACTCTTGGAGCTGATCGCTGTATAACATTAGGGTAGGCCTACATAACCGAAGATAAATGGTCCAAAAGAATCAAACCTGGTCCATTCAAATACAGGCTTCCTTCCATATATATACACTGGCAAGGTTGATAAAGGACAGTTGGGTGAAGCCTGAGCTATTCAGATTTCACTAGGCTAGGCTACTAAATAGGCTAATAATGGATCCAGAAACCCAGACCATTGAATGATATGGAAATTACAAGTGTTATGTGGCCTACCTTGTTTCACGTCCCCCACAAACACGGTAATGTGCGTATTACACCGGACGTGGAACTCGTTTTGTACAATTCCACCTTGATTGGTTTAGCAAAACCTTCCACCGCTCTGGCGTCTACTTGCACATTGACAGACACAAGGGTCTCAGATAACAGCGCATTGCCCCCCCTCCGGCGTATTTATATCAAATTTGCCTGCCCACTTGGTTCGACTTTGCCTCTATAGAAATCATCCGTTCATTCCTATTGTCAGTACAATTTTTTTCAGTTTCATTGTAGCAATAAACTCGCTCGCCACAGTAATTCGAATGACCTTATCATTTTCTTAGTTGAGCCGTCCTCCGTATCCACCGGTATTATGTGTAAGCAGTGTAGATTGACTAGCGCTAGGACCAATCAAATTACCCATAGTTTATAATTGCTTCCCATAAAGGTGGAGCCTGCTACAGCAAAACTTTCACAATCAAGGAAATGCGGCCCTTCTTTCGACGAGTGAGTGCACGCCTCATTCCAGCCGGTTGTGACACCGACACGGGCCTGCTGTGGGACTGTGTGACGCGTATTAAACCCACATAGCTACAAATCGTATGGGTGGGGGAGACTTGCGTATACAGTCATACCACCACCACTCGAGGAGCCGCTGGTGAACGTTGGAACTGTACCAGACCTGCGCATAACGGCAGTTCTATTCTTCCTATAATAAAACACAGGCCTCCACTAGAGCGCAACGACGCAGCATTGGCACAGTTTGGATGCTCGGATATGGACCGAGGTGCAGAGTTCAGAAAGGAATACTTTTTTTACACCATAACCACATCCTTCTATTGCAGTACAGTAAGTCACTGCAGACAACTGGGAAAAAAAGACTGCTAAAATGATCACATTTGATCATTACAGAAAGCCCCTTTGACTAGTATTATACAATTGTTATTCAATGAGGGTGCCTAGCTGTTGCCTGCCATATCCTGTTTCTACAGCATGACAAAATGTACAGTATAAACCTGTCCAGGACAGTGCAGGGTCAGAGGACACTATTCTTTTTGAGAAATGACACCAATAGGCCTAGCCTACGAATCATTCAATCATCTGGGAGGTGCAGCAGCACTTCTAACAGTCACCAAGTGCCCAAGACAAAACGTTATCAGTGTTTTCCACATAGATTACGGGAAACGCCTCATTCTCATTCGGTGACCTTCACAACTTTCTCCTACAATAGGAGCCAATGTGACTGTGGACTAGCAATGAAGTAGACAACCTCTAAAGACACTGTACTCTTAGAAAAAAGGGTTTCTAAAGGGCTCTTCGGCTGCCCCCATAGGATAAACTTCTTTGGTTCTAGGTAGAACCCTTTTTGGTCTAGGAAGAACCCTTTTGGGTTCCATGTAGAACCCTCTATGGAAAAAAGTGTTCTACATGGAATCCAAAAGGGTTCTTTAAAGAGTTATCCTATGTGGACAGCCGAAGAACCCTTTTAAGTTCTAGATATCACCTTTTTACTAAGAGTGTGTAGATAGACAAGAGGACATATCATTTTCTCTCTGTACACGCACCCATGACATAATTTGCAGACAAAAATAAAAGCATCTGATAATACAAATGTAGGAATATTTATACTGCAAAAGTCTTATCTTTTTATTGGATTTTTTAACCTTCCAGAATAACTTAATTAGAAAATAACACATTTATACTCAAATTATGTTTTTATAAAACTGTTTTATACTCAAATAATGTTTTTATGAAGCTGTTTTATACTAAAATGACGTGTTTTGTATTAGGCCTATGTTTATATTGGACCCATAAACTTTATAGCACTAAACTTGGAAACAGAGCAGAGCTTAATTTTCACCGGCACTTCAGAGGCAGGTTTTTATATTTACATACTAAATGTGGGCGTACCTAAACACAAAGGAATTAAATGCATAACCCTCTTATATCAGTGCCATGTAGGAGAGCAAGTTTAAAACAAAGATTCCTCCATTAAGTTCTCTTAATTCTGCATAAACACTTCCTCCAGTCTGACATAAAGCAGGTGCGGTTTCTTATATAAGTAAGTGTTATATACATATATACATTGAAGGGTTTTTCTTAATTTTTTACTATTTGCTACATTGTATAATAATAGTGAAGACATCAAAACTATGAAATAACACATATGTAATAATGTAATAACTAAAAAAGTGTTAAACAAATCAAAATATATTTTATATTCGAGATTCTTCAAATAGCCACCCTTTGCCTAGGTGACAGCATTGCACACTCTTGGCATTCTCTCAATCAGCTTCACCTGGAATGCTTTTCCAACAGTCTTGAAGGAGTTCCCACATATGCTGAGCATTTGTTGGTTGCTTTTCCTTCACTCTGCGGTCCGACTCAGCCCAAACCATCTCAATTCGGTTGAGGTTGGGGGATTGTGGAGGCCAGGTCATCTGATGCAGCACTCCATCACTCTCCTTATTGGTCAAATAGCCCTTACACAGCCTGGAGGTGTGTTAGGTCATTGTCCTGTTGAAAAACAAATGATAGTCCCACTAAGCCCAAACCAGATGGGATGGTGTATCGCTGTAGAATGCGGTGGTAGCCATGATGGTTAAGTGTGCCTTGAATTATAAATAAATAACACCGTGTCACCAGTAAACCACCCCCACATCCTAACACCTCCTCCTCCTTGCTTCACAGTGAGAAATACACATGCAGAGATCATCTTTTCACCGACACCGCGTCTCACAAAGACACGGCGGTTGGAACCAAAAATCAGACCAAAGAACACATTTCCACCGGTCTAATGTCCATTGCTCGTGTTTCTTGGCTTAAGCAAGTCTCTTCTTCTTATTAGTGTCCTTTTGTAGTGGTTTCTTTGCAGCAATTCGACCATGAAGGCCTGATTCACACAGTCTCCTCTTTTATTTATTTTTATTTCACCTTTATTTAACCAGGTAGGCTAGTTGAGAAAAAGTTCTCATTTGCAACTGCGACCTGGCCAAGATAAAGCATAGCAGTGTGAACAGACAACACAGAGTTACACATGGAGTAAACAATTAACAAGTCAATAACACAGTAGAGAAAAAAAAGGGAGTCTATATATATTGTGTGCAAAAGGCATGAGGAGGTAGGCGAATAATTACAATTTTGCAGATTAACACTGGAGTGATAAATGATCAGATGGTCATGTACAGGTAGAGATATTGGTGTGCAAAAGAGCAGAAAAGTAAATAAATAAAAATAGTATGGGGATGAGGTAGGTAAAAATGGGTGGGCTATTTACCGATAGACTATGTACAGCTGCAGCGATCGGTTAGCTGCTCAGATAGCAGATGTTTGAAGTTGGTGAGGGAGATAAAAGTCTCCAACTTCAGCGATTTTTGCAATTTGTTCCAGTCACAGGCAGCAGAGAACTGGAACGAAAGGTGGCCAAATGAGGTGTTGGCTTTAGGGATGATCAGTGAGATACACCTGCTGGAGCGCGTGCTACGGGTGGGTGTTGCCATCGTGACCAGTGAACTGAGATAAGGCGGAGCTTTACCTAGCATGGACTTGTAGATGACCTGGAGCCAGTTGGTCTGGCGACGAATATGTAGCAAGGGCCAGCCGACTAGAGCATACAGGTCGCAGTGGTATAAGGTGCTTTAGTGACAAAACGGATGGCACTGTGATAAACTGCATCCAGTTTGCCGAGTAGAGTGTTGGAAGCAATTTTGTAGATGACATCGCCGAAGTCGAGGATCGGTAGGATAGTCAGTTTTACTAGGGTAAGTTTGGCGGCGTGAGTGAAGGAGGCTTTGTTGCGGAATAGAAGCCGACTCTAGATTTGATTTTCGATTGGAGATGTTTGATTATGAGTCTGGAAGGAGAGTTTACAGTCTAGCCAGACACCTAGGTACTTATAGATGTCCACATATTCAAGGTCGGAACCATCCAGGGTGGTGATGCTAGTCAGGCGTGCGCGTGCAGGCAGCGAACGGTTGAAAACAAAGATTCCTCCATTAAGCTCTGAAAAGTTGATGATGAGATCTGTCTGTTACTGTGAAGCATACTGTGAAGCATTTACACTTGAAGTCAGAAGTTTACATACACCTTAGACAACTACATTTAAGCTCAGTTTTTCACAATTCCTGACATTTAATCCTTGTAAAGAATTCCCTGTCTTATGTCAGTTAGGATCACCACTTTATTTTAAGAATGTGAAATGTCAGAATAATAGTAGAGAGAAATAATTATTTCAGCTTTTATTTCTTTCATCACATTCCCAGTGGGTCAGACGTTCACATACACTCAATTAGTATTTGGTAGCATTTCCTTTAAATGGTTTAACTTCGGTCAAATATTTTGGAAACCTTCCACAAGCTTCCCACAATAAGTTGGGTGAATTTTGGCCCATTCCTCCTGACAGAGCTGGTGTAACGGAGTCAGGTTTGTAGGCCTCCTTGCTCGCACAAGCTTTTTCAGTTCTGCCCCAAAATTTTCTATGGGATTGAGGTCAGTTTTGCCACAACTTTGGAAGTATGCTTGGGGTCATTGTCCATTTGGAAGACCCATTTGCAACCAAGCTTTAACTTCCTGACTGATGTCTTGAGATGTTGCTTCAATATATCCACACCATTTTCCTACCTCATGATGCCATCTATGTTATGAAGTGCACCAGTCCCTCCTGCAGCAAAGCACCCCCACAACATGATGCTGCCACCCGCGTGCTTCACGGTTGGGATGGTGTTCTTTGGCTTGCAGGCCTCCCCCTTTTTCCTCCAAACATAACGATGGTCATTATGGCCAAACAGTTCTATTTTTGTTTCATCAGACCAGAGGACATTTCTCCAAAAAGTACGATCTTTGTCCCCATGTACAGTTGCAAACCGTAGTCTGGCTTTTTTATGGCTGTTTTGGAGCAGTGACTTCTTCTTTGCTGAGCGGCCTTTAAGGTTATGTCGATATAGGACTTGTTTTACTGTGGATATAGATACTTTTGTACCTGCTTCCTCCAGCATCGACACAAGGTCCTTTGCTGTTGTTCTGGGATTGATTTGTACTTTTCGCACCAAAGTACGTTCATCTCTAGGAGACAGAACGAGTCTCCTTCCTGAGCGGTATGACGGCTGCGTGGTCCCATGGTGTTTATACTTGCATACTATTGTTTGTACAGATGAACGTGGTACCTTCAGGCGTTTGGAAATTGCTCCCAAGAATGAACCAGACTTGTGGAGGTCTACAATTGTATTTCTGAGGTCTTGGCTGATTTCTTTTGATTTTCCCCCAATGTCAAGAAAGGAGGCACTGAGTTTGAAGGTAGATACATCCACAGGTTCACCTCAAATTGACTCAAATTATGTCAATTAGCCTATCAGAAGCTTCTAAAACCATGACATAATTTTCTGGAATTTTCCAAGCTCTTTAAAGGCACAGTCAACTTAGTGTATGTAAACTTCTGACCCACTGGAATTGTGATACAGTGAATTATAAGTTAAATAACCTAATAGTCCTAACTGACTTGCCAAAACTATAGTTTGTTAACAAGAAATTTGTGGAGTGGTTGAAAAACAAGTTTTAATGACTCCAACCTAAGTGTATGTAAACTTCCGACTTCAACTGTATTTGGGGTGCAATTTCTGAGGCTGGTAACTCTTTAGAGTTCATACTGCAGAATCCTCTGCAGCTGAGGTTACTCCGGGTCTTCCTTTCCTGTGGCTGTCCTCATGAGAGCCAGTTTCATCATAGCGCTTGATGGCTTTGCGACTGCACTTGAAGAAACTTTAAAGGTTCTTGAAATTTTCAATATTGACCAACCATGTGTTAATGTAATGATGGACTGTAATTTCTCTTTGCTTAGTTGAGCTTTTCTTGCCATAATATGGACTTGGTATTTTACCAAATAGGGCTATCTTCTGTATACCCCCCCTACCATGTCACAACACAACTGATTGGTTCAAACACCACAAATGAACTTTTAACAAGTCACACCTGTTAAATGAAATGCATTCCAGGTGACTACCTCATGAAGCTGGTTGAGAGAATGCCAAGAGTGCGAAAAGCTGTCATCAAGGCAAAGGGTGGCAACTTTGAAGAATCTAAAATATATTTTGATTTGTTTAACACTTTTTTGGTTACTACATGATTCCATGTGTGTTATTTCATAGTTTTGATGTCTTCACTATTTTTCTCCAATGTAGAAAATAGTAAAAATAAAGAAGAACCCTGGAATGAGTAGGCATGTCCAAACTTTTGACTGGTACTGTATGTAAATGAGATATTTCTGTATTTCATTTTCAATACATTTGGTAAAACTTTAAAAATACATGTTTTCACTTTGTCATGGGGTATTGTGTGTGTAGATGGGTGATATTTTGTTTGTTGATTTAATACATTTTAAATTCAGGCTGTAACAACAAAATGTGGAATAAGTCAAGGGGTACGAATACGTTCTGGAGGTACTCTAAATACTTTATCTGTGCTTGATTGAGCTTACCTGGCAAACAGAATAGTCCGTAAACCCTGTCATATGACACTCCAGGCAGGAAAAAAGAAAATGCTTGAAGTATTTGAAAGATTTCGAATAGTATTTGAACCCAAGTCTGCAACACACACAGAGGCATAGTTGTCTTCCCAGCCAGACTGACCGACCGACCCAGGGCCAGAACGACATCCGCTGTCGACTCTGTCTGCTATGACCTCTACGACTGCCTGCAACAGGCCACCCCTACCACTAACCCCCAGACAGCTCATTCAGCCCACAGTCAAAGAGCAGAGTAGAATAGCTTAGGACACTCTGAAAGGCTCTCTCTGTGAAGAGGGAAACGGCACCACTGCTGCTTCACACTGTGGTGTAGAACGATGGTATTATCATACTCTTGACATTGCTGTACTGTCTGTCTGAGGGGTACTGTGCAGTGGCTAGCTGGGAAAGAAAGACAGTGGACTCTTTAAGAAGCAATTACCTATAAACTAATAGGAATAAACGGTTGACTTTCCTTCACCAGTAACATCAACTGGGGAAAAACTGTTGACTTCTAATATTCAATATGAACTAATAACCAACCTGAGACAAAGATAGATGTGACAGATCTGCTGTGATGACAACACCCTCCATGTGAACCTTAACACACTTCCTCAGTGTCAGCAGACAGTTTCTAACAGTCATTCAACAATATTTTGCAAATACTTGTCCCTGAATAAGACAAGACTCCACTGAAGAATTAGTAAAGTAGCATAGAGTTGAATGATTTGAAATTAGATCCACTGGGGACTTACTAGAGTAGAATAGAGTTGAATGATTTGAAATTATATCTACATGGGAATTACTAAAGTAGCATAGAGTTGAATGATTTGAAATTAGATCCACTGGGGACTTGCTAGAGTAGAATAGAGTTGAATGATTTGAAATTATATCTACATGGGAATTACTAAAGTAGAATAGAGTTGAACGATTTGAAATTAGAATCCAATCTTTGGCTAATTTACATGCTCTTTAAGGACTGTGGCTAATCTACTGGATGGAAATGATATATACTTTGACCAAAGCTGATAAGATTACGGCAGAGTAGTTAGTACCTAGTGTGTATGTGCGTGAGAGAGATTAAGATAGCGAGATGGGGATTTGTGTGTGTACCGTGAATGCCTGTGTGTGTGTGTGTGTGTGTGTGTGTGTGTGTGTGTGTGTGTGTGCGTAGGCCTTACCTATCCTGTCTACTAGTGACTGTCCGATGTCTGTGACATTGTTGTCCTCATGCAGCAGGTCAATGTGCTGCTCCAACTCAACAACTGTGATCCCACTATAGACATACAGACAGTTCTTCCCTCACACATGGTTTCACCTATACTGCCAAGTATATGGTTGGTAATAACAGATAACAGTATGAAAACTAAGTGTTAATGTTATCAATAATATTGGACACTATCAGATAAAACACACATACGTCTTCACACACTAACAACTCTGCCAAAATCTATATCAGCTTTGATAGAAGTATAATATTTTCCTACCATTCAGTAGAGTAGTAATAGTGAAGGATGTCTGAATGAATGACCATGATCTAATGTCAACTCTATTATACTAATTCTCTGCTTGTACGCACTCTTTCTCCAGCAGTGTAATCTCTGAGTTTAACTCTGCCCGTCTCCTCTTCAGTTCCTCCATCTCCTCTTCAGGGTTGACATGGCCAGTACTTGAGGTCTGGACATGGGAAAGACACAAGGACTAGGATGTGTGTGTGTGTGAGTGATATGCAAAAGCGATTCTACATCAGTAGACTTACAGGTGACTTGGAGCTGGAACGGATGTTTAAGTATCCTGAGTCAAATCAAATCAAATCATATTTTATTGGTCACATACACATGGTTAGCAGATGTTAATGTAGCTAAATGCTTGTGCTTCTAGTTCCGACCGTGCAGTAATATCTAACAAGTTGTCTAACAAATTCACAACAACTACCTTATACACACAAGTGTAAAGGAATGAATAAGAACATGTACATATAGATATATGGATGAGAGATGGCCGGACAGCATAGACAAGATGCAGTAGATGGTATAGAACAGTATATACATATGAGATGAGTAATGTAGGATATGTAAACATTATTAAAGTGGTGTTATGTAAGGTGACTAGTGATACCTTTATTATGTCCATTTATTAAAGAGGCCAGAGATTTGAGTCAGTATGTTGGCAGCAGCCACTCAATGTTAGTGATGGCTGTTTAACAGTCTGATGGCCTTGAGATAGAAGCTGTTTTTCGGTCTCTCGGTCCCTGCTTTGATGCACCTGTACTGACCTCACCTGGGTGGGTGATAGCGGGGTGAACAGGCAGTTGGCTCGGGTGGTTGCTGTCCTTGATGATCTTTTTGGCCTTCCTGTGACATCGGGTCCTGTAGGTGTCCTGGAGGGCAGGTAGTTTGCCCCTGGTGATGCATTGTGCAGACCGCACCATCCTCTGGAGAGACTTGCGGGTGAGGGTGGTGCAGTTGCCGTACCAGGTGGTGATACAGCCCGACAGGATGCTCTCGATTGTGCATCTGTAATATCCTATTCAGTGAAATCCCTGGCCTATAACTTATATGGAATATTTCCACATGCCACATCTCAGGCTGTATAATAATCTGGTCTGGTTATCAGGCATCTAGACCTAGAGATAAGGCAGGTAGATTACTTTCAAGATACCATCACCAAGTTGTGTTAGAGGTTATGATATGATACGCTTGAAATAAACCTAGATTAATAAACTTAGATTTTGAATGGTGCCACACTTTGGACTTTGCCACAAATTAACAGACAGAAGGTACTAGTGCACTTTAATTAAGGTACCTTACTGCACTAGTAACCTCTGCCAGTTAAGTTATGGCAAAGCAAAGTCCATAGTACCTTGATGAAAGTGCACTAATACCAAAGATGTGCTCATTGTTCTATCTATGCTAGTATTCTCTGACAGTTTTCAAACCCGTAACCATTTTGGTGATAATGTTTCAATAATGCTACATTACCGCCACCTAGCGGCAAGGATGATGTAGCATGACAACAACCTTCCAGCTAACTAAATGAAATATAACAATGTTAGTTATCTACAGCTGAAAGAAGAAGCTTGAATTTGGAGCAATTACAACACGGTGTCACCCCAAGATACAACAGAGGTAGTTATGAACCTGCCCAGTGCACAACTCATTAGTAATTTTGTGGAACACAGTTTGAGTTTTTTGAGCTGAGCATGGTAACAGAGAACACAGTTTCCAATCTACTATGCTTAATGAGCACAATAATGTTATATGCTGAATGTCCCCCCTAGGACCCACATATAGGGGTACAGGAGTTTAGGGAGGTGGGCTTGTTGCCGTTGGAGTCCAGAGTGAACCAGCTTAAACTTAATCATATGTTTGACATCTTAAATGATCGTGAAAAAACACATTGATATGGTCTATAATCAACACAGTCACAATACGAGAGCTAGCGTTATGTCTTGTAAAATCCCAAGAGTAAACAGTACTGCGAGGAGCACATTTTTCCATTCAGGCATTTGTCTATGGAATAGACTTCCCTTGGAGATCAAGCAAAGAAAAAGTTTTCTAAAACTTTTTTTTTTAAAGCTTTAAAAAGCAGGCAAAGCTTTTCATTTGGACAAGGTTGTCTAAGTAAAAGAAACCACTCCACTGCCCCTTGTGGCCCCTACTGCTGGTCAGGTGGATTTATTTGAAGGATCGGTATGATGTGCAATTAATAGATTGTTTTAATGTGAAATTAATATGGTTGATTTTTAAGGTTCGGGAGAAGTGCAGTGAATAGTGCCACTTTTTAGGACGTCAATATAAATGAATCTATTTATGATTGTTTGTAATTTTGTCTTGTCTTTTAATCAATATGTGTTATTGTTTTTACCGTCGGGGACCACTTTGGAAACAAGCGTTTCAATTAACACCTTCAAGTGATGTTCACTGGGTCCACATGGTACATTTAGTTGTATATGTCTGCTACCCAAAATAAATAAAATTCGCATATTTTATGAGCCCCTTTAACTGTGGAAAAGCCCCTTTGGTGTTGACGCTTTACATCTGGGACATGGCCACAGATTTCAGTACTGCGTTCTGTCTCTATACCACTCGAAGTACAGTATTAGCCACATAAAAGGCAAATTAAGCATATCTGAGAAAGACGTAAGCTATATTTCGTGGGGTGTTTGTCTCCATTTCCCTGTAGTTTTCTAATTCTCTCGTTACCGCGCTCAGAAAACGTACAACGCTACACGCACGCCATTGTTATTGGGTCGAGGTATGATTAGGACTGCCGAAGCTTCGTTTGATCGCGTGATTTTTCAAATTGTATGTTTCAAATGCGAGATCCCACTGATTTCAGGTTATTTCTTCTATTCCAAGTTGCTTTCTTACACCGACCGTTCATGTAGAGTCACTTGAACGGTAGCACAGCAGGTAGAGTCAGAGTCTCAGGAACTAGATCCAGGGAATTTGGTAATTATCTGGGGAAACATTATTTTCACAATCGTGTTATGTGAAATCACACTTTCTGCACATTGTTGTTCAAACAACTCGTTTTATTTAGTAAAGTATAAGCTTCTGTCTTAAGCATAATGCCATAGATTCACCTTAACCCCCCAAAAAGGAAGTATGATGGAAGGTGTGAACCTGTTCGGTAAATGAGGCAGCAGTCCAAACACACTCTACCCACTCAGCCCTAAATTCAAGGTGACACTTCTGATGACGTCTGACGAATATACACTTGCAGGGCGAGGAAGGAATGGTTTATCATCATAAATGTGTTCAATTATAAACCTACGGATGTCTTGCCACAGTTTTCTTACATGCATACAATGCCAAAAAAGATGCACAACTGTTTCTGGGTGGTCATTACAAAAGGAGCAATTTGAGTTGATGTTTTCCTTAAACTTCTTCATATATTGGTTGGCAGGATAATATTTATGAATAATTTTAAAGGAAACTTCCTTAATTTTGTTAATAAGTAGGTATGTGTGTGGCAACATCCAAACTTTTTTCCAACAGATATTATCAATAAATCCATTCCAATAAGGCATGACATAAGGTATAGATACAACATCCTGCTGAAACAAGGATCGTAATCGCTCTGTTGTTGAATGGACCAAAAGAGAAACAAATCTTTCCTACTGATGAGTCAACAGGGTCAACAGAAGGTAGGCTCTGAGGGTCAGGTCTTGACATGTTCCTGAATAATGAAGAAACACCTGAGGGAATGGCATCTAAAACAATTGCAAAATCTTTAGGTGTTACAGGGACCTTGTAAAGTGATAAGAATTCTTTATAACTGAGTAAAAGACCCTCTGCATTTACCAGTTGGCTCACCAATAGGATATTATTTCGGAACCAATATTCTAAAAACAGAGAGGTATTTTTATACAATATATCCGATTATTCCATATATAATATCTGTGTGGAGAAAATTTGTGTTTATAAATTAAGGACCATGACAAGAAAACCTGCCGATGAAAAGCAGAAAGTTTCACTGGAACTTTGTCAATATTATAATTGCAAAACAACATGAAGTTAAGGCCACCAAAAGTAGAGATGTACTGTTTGGATTCTTTACATACAATAGAAATAAGCGGAATCATTTTTATGTAATTCATTTCATTATTCTTTTGGCCAAATTTCATATACACAAATGTAAATTTACAAACAGAAAACCACATTTTCGTACCCTACAAAAAGAAATTGAACTGTATTTTAAGACAGTTAAATGCTCTACTAACAAAAAAGCTGTTAGAATTGTAAGTATATGCATGTCCCTTAAGGTCCTTGTGTAATTGTAATATTGTACCCCCTAGCCCCGCCCCCAGCTCGATTGTCCATTGTTTGTAATCTATGTATGTTTGTGTTCCCTCATGTGCTTTATGTATCGATTTGTTATTAATTTAAAAAATAATTTAAACGTTTAAAAAAAAGAAAAGAAAAAAAGGAAGGAACGGTTTTAAATGGACCGCCCTTACCCGGAAATTCGTCACTTGTTCATCCCGCGATGATTGTGTTTTCAGCCACCGGTGGCTTGTGAGTGCTTTATATGAGCTACAGTCAGTTAACTGGCCCAACGCTCTAGTTAAATCCCCTTTCCTCTAGGCTGTTCCCCGGTACGCTGTCATTGTAAATAAGAATGTGTTCTTTAACTGACTTGCATAAAGTTAAACATGATTATTTTTTAAAACCAAAACCCCCCAACGACGGGGATTCCCGTCACCATCTTGGTGGACGAGGGTTTGTCTTTTAAGAGTTTGAACTGCAGTCTGATAAAGCCAAGCTCAAATTTCTAGCCCAATGACCAGTCAAAACCCACCCAAAAGGCCGACAACTAGCCCACATTTTTTTTTTTTTTTTACAGCAAGAGAGAAGTTGCCATATCTATACAATTAACCATTTTCCCATAATGTTATCAAACCAATTATTAAGAAGGAATATCATAGTAACTTGTAACGAAGTTAGAAGCAACATTTGGGTTTCCTCAAAATAATAATTATTGTAAGTTGTTATAAAGGAATTTGAATATGTGGCAAGAGGAAAGATAGTTTGTCCTAATTAAACTCGCCAGGTCATTTTCCGTCAATGGATGTCAATTTAATTAGTTTGACTGCTATGATTTAAGCAATAAGGCACATATACCACATACCACAATATACCCCCAGGGGTTTGTGGTATATGGCCAAAATACCACAGCTAACGGCTGTATCCAGGCACTCTGCATTGCGTCCTAGTTAAGAACAGCCCATAGCTGTGGTGTATTGGCCATATATGGTATGGCCAATACCCCACGATGCAATGCGGAGTGCCTGGATACAGCCATTAGCTGTGGTATATTGGCCATATACCACAAACCCTTACCACAAACTGCTTACCACTGTAATTAGAACAGTAAAAAGTAATGTTTTGTCATACCAGTGGTATATGGTCAGAAATACCACGGCGTTCAGCCTTTCAGCCTGTTCTAATAACATTGGCAGTTAAAAATAAATAAATAAAATCAGCACTCAGGGCTCGAAACAGGTTTATGAATGTAAATAAATCCCCTTTGCGCATGTGCATAACTTTAGATAAATCCGACAGGAGAGTTTGAGTGATGAGCATTGGACAGAGGATCTCAATCTCTGAGCAAGAAACACTTGGATGAACATAAAAATAAAAAAAATGTCAGGCTATTTTCTGTCAATTGTGCCATTATTATGTGCCAGATGTTAAGACAACAAACCGTTATAAATGGCCCATTTGCGAGATTGACTTGTCATTTCAATAGGCACAGGCTGTTACAGACTCACATCTGGGTTTATGATTGTAATTATATTTTACCATAGTTTTCTTAGCTAAAGGCAGGTAGTCTATAGCCCCTGATAGTTCTACATCTCATGTCAGATAGTTTACACCAGCATAGAGAAGATGTGTTCCCCCCTCACTCACTCAGCAACATCCTGCCTCAGTGCCTAACAGTCAGCAGCAGGTCACAGTGAAATATATATATTTGAAGAGAAACGCCATGGAACTTAGAAATAGCCCAAAAACCCGCAACCAATACATTTCCACCCACAACATCGTTTTCAAAATAACCCAATTTGTCCGGAAAATCACGAACATGGCAACACTGACTAAAGCCGTGTTCACGTTGGCAGTTTGAAGTAACTCAAATCCTATTTATTTCCATATCCGATTTGAAACAGGTTTTTTTTCCTGCAGTCTGAACAACCGAAAAGCAAATGGAATAGGATTCTTCAAGCCACATTTCAAACCACCTTTGTTGGGGTTTGAAGTCAGATACCAATCATTTTGGCCATGTGACTGATGTCTGAAGTGTTAAATCTGATTTATTTGCCCTCAAGTGTTTTTTTTAGACTTTCAGTATTTGGCATAACTTAGCTTAGCTTGCTAGCTACTACGCTGTTAACAGTGGTAGCTAATTAGCTTGTTAATTAATTACAAACAGATGGAGTGAATGTGCTAGAAAGCTGAACAGCTAGCTATAGGACTCATTTTGAATGTTGGATCACCTTATGCTTTGAGGTTTTTAAAAGTGTTCTTACCCTATGATTTTGAACATTCAAAGCAACTGGGGAACATCCATTGCAGGCATTGTTGTCACCTTAGCTTGCTATATAACAGTGGACATGCTGGAATGGTATTAAACATATGTAAACCACATGTTTGACTCCGTTCCACTGATTCCAATCCAGCCATTACAATGAGCCTGTCCTCCTATAGCTTATCCCACCAGCCTCCACTGCTACATAACTTCTTGAGTGGTAGGAAGCACAAGCACCACCAACAATCAGCCTGCACCACTGCACACACCCATCGTTACTATGACAACTAGCGTAGCCTTGTCAAATGTCTGTTGTCTGAACACACACACATCCGATTTGGTCACTTGTAACTTGCTGTTTGACATTCAGTAGTCCAAAACGGATTTGAAAAACTAAATGATTTGAGAATTAAGGCCTGCGGTGTGAACAAGACTTCCGCGCAATGGAGATTTTATTAATATTGTAGAAAAACACGTGTAAAACGAAGATCAAACGCTGCTTTTTATTGCTGACCAGTAGATGTCACTAATATGCATTGTGTTAAACCCGTTTTCCGGCACAATTTGGTGAAAGCCCCAAGACCTCAGAAAGCCTCGGTTTCCCTTCACTAGGTGTGATGGTACTATTAGACCACTAGGCAGCGGCATTAACCAATCTATTTCACCAGTAGACAGCCAGCAGCTTTTTCAAGTCAGAAGGGCTCAAGCACAAATCTTTAAAAAACAACAGTCATACCCTTGTTTAATTATGAAAATCGGAATTTTATAAAGAGTTGGGTGATATTGAATGAGATGTGTTGCTGATATTTTTTATAACAACAATTTATGCACTGTCATATAGCAGGTGTTTTACCTCACAGCACAAACTGCTTGGTACCCAAGATGAAACTGTTGAATATAATGCTGTTGATAAATGGTGATGCTGTGTTGATGTTGCTAAATGGACACATCTGAACAGTGAACACAGTTTCTTCTATAACCCACCAGGTGCCATACGACTTACAAGTTTGCCGGATTCATAACATCATTTAAAAAAAAATGTTTAACCTTTATTTAAGGCAAGTCAGTTAAGAACAAATTCTTATGTACAATGACGGCCTGCACCGGCCAAACCCGGACGACACTGAGCCAATTGTGAGCCGCCCTATGGGACTCCCAATCACGGCTGGTTGTGATACAGCCTGGATTCAAACCAGGGTGTCTAGTGACACCTCTAGCACTGAGATGCAGAGCCTTAGACTGCTGCAACACTCGGGGGCCCAATAATGTAGAGTTTATATAGTCTTGTAGCTACAGTAGCTCAACACCTGGGGACTCATTTACTAACCTTGCGTATGTCCAAAAAATACTGCAAAACAGACGCCAGTTTTCATACAAAAGTTGTCATTTATAAAAATGTAACTTGACATAGAATGTGCTTCCTGGAAACTTGAAACCATGAATACGCAGGGTTACTAGTGGTTAAAGTATTGCTGCGCAAGCAGGCAAGAATCTCAACCACACTGCACACTGCCCTAACCCATCTGGACAAGAGGAATACCTATGTGAGAATGCTGTTCATCGACTACAGCTCGGCATTCAACACCATAGTACCCTCCAAGCTCGTCATCAAGCTCGAGACCCTGGGTCTCGACCCCGCCCTGTGCAACTGGGTACTGGACTTCCTGACGGGCCGCCCCCAGGTGGTGAGGGTAGGCAACAACATCTCCTCCCCGCTGATCCTCAACACTGGGGCCCCACAAGGGTGCGTTCTGAGCCCTCTCCTGTACTCCCTGTTCACCCACGACTGCGTGGCCACGCACGCCTCCAACTCAATCATCAAGTTTGCGGACGACACAACAGTGGTAGGCTTGATTACCAACAACGACGAGACGGCCTACAGGGAGGAGGTGAGGGCCCTCGGAGTGTGGTGTCAGGAAAATAACCTCACACTCAACGTCAACAAAACTAAGGAGATGATTGTGGACTTCAGGAAACAGCAGAGGGAACACCCCTATCCACATCGATGGAACAGTAGTGGAGAGGGTAGCAAGTTTTAAGTTCCTCGGCATACACATCACAGACAAACTGAATTGGTCCACTCACACAGACAGCATCGTGAAGAAGGCGCAGCAGCGCCTCTTCAACCTCAGGAGGCTGAAGAAATTCGGCTTGTCACCAAAAGCACTCACAAACTTCTACAGATGCACAATCGAGAGCATCCTGGCGGGCTGTATCACCGCCTGGTACGGCAACTGCTCCGCCCACAACCGTAAGGCTCTCCAGAGGGTAGTGAGGTCTGCACAACGCATCACCGGGGGCAAACTACCTGCCCTCCAGGACACCTACACCACCCGATGTTACAGGAAGGCCATAAAGATCATCAAGGACATCAACCACCCGAGCCACTGCCTGTTCACCCCGCTATCATCCAGAAGGCGAGGTCAGTACAGGTGCATCAAAGCTGGGACCGAGAGACTGAAAAACAGCTTCTATCTCAAGGCCATCAGACTGTTAAACAGCCACCACTAACATTGAGTGGCTGCTGCCAACACACTGACACTGACACTGACTCAACTCCAGCCACTTTAATAATTGGAATTGATGGGAAATGATGTAAATATATCACTAGCCACTTTTAACAATGCTACCTTATATAATGTTACTTACCCTACATTATTCATCTCATATGCATACGTATATACTGTACTCTATATCATCGACTGCATCCTTATGTAATACATGTAACACTAGCCACTTTAACTATGCCACTTTGTTTACATACTCATGTCATATGTATATACTGTACTCGATACCATCTACTGTATCTTGCCTATGCTGCTCTGTACCATCACTCATTCATATATCCTTATGTACATATTCTTTATCCCCTTACACTGTGTATAAGACAGTAGTTTTGGAATTGTTAGTTAGATTACTTGTTGGTTATTACTGCATTGTCGGAACTAGAAGCACAAGCATTTCGCTACACTCGCATTAACATCTGCTAACCATGTGTATGCGACAAATACAATTTGATTTGATTTGATTTGATAGTATTTTGTGCAGATGGGTGTGGGGTATGACACGCTTATTCATAACAACAACAGGTAAATATAATAACAAGATGCAATCATTTGGCGTTAGTGAGAAGAGCTAAAATAATTAGAAATGTGCATCTATTTCCTATTTAATTTCCATGATCATTAAATAACAAATGACTCACCTTTTCTGACTGTCATGGTTGATACTCGCAAAGTTGCCTGTGGGCCGACAACATCACATCTCTCATTTCATTGGACCCACTTAACAGTAGTAAATAGATACACCATTTCTAGTATTTTGATATATGTGATCCCATCTGGAGCGCAGTGTAATGTAGAGCAGACGGTTGACCTTTTCCATGTACTTGTTTTAGGCTGAATATCCTATGCCTAAATAGCATACTGGAATTTCAAATGTCTCAAGTAAACTATATTTCATTTATAATAAATATTTTCATGACCATTTTCTGAATACATTCCTCACCACGTTTTCGGGCCATGATGGGTTCATATTCCCGAAGAAGCTGCAGTCTACAACAAATGACCACATGCATCTCATTTAATTGGACCTATTAGATAGGCTAGTATTTTAAGTAGCGGTTTAGTATATTATACAGTGCATTTGGGAAGTATTCAGACCACTGGACATTTTCAACATTTTGTTATGTTACAGCCTTATTCTAAATGTTTTGTTTTGATGTTTTCCTCATCAATCTACACACAATACCGCATAATGACAAGCGAAAACATGTTTTTACAATTGTATGTATCCCCCCAAAAAAACAGAAATAACTTATTTACATAAGTATTCTGACTCTGCTATGAGACTTGAAATTAAGATCAGGTGCATCCTGTTTCCATTGATCATCCTTGAGATGTTTCTACAACTTAATTGATGTCCACCTGTGGTAAATTCAAGTGATTGGACATGATTTGGAAAGGCTCACACCTGTCTATATAAGGTCCCACAGTTGTCAGAGCAAAAACCAAGCCATGGGGTTCATAGAGCTCAGAGACAGGATTGTGTCGAGGCACAGACCTGGGGAAGAGTACCAAAACATTTCTGCAGCATTGAAGGTCCCCAAGAACACAGTGGCCTCCGTCGTTCTTAAATGGAAGAAGTTTGGAACCACCAAGACTCTTTCTAGAGCTGGCCGCCTGGCCAAACTGAGCAATCGGGGGAGAAGGCCCTGGGTCAGGGAGGTGACCAAGAACCCGATGGTCACTCTGACAGAGCTCCAGAGTTCCTCTGTGGAGATGGGAAAACCTTCCAGAAGGACAACCATCTCTGCAGCACTCCACCAATCAGGCCTTTATGGTAGTGTGGTCAGACGGAAGCCGTTCCTCAGTAAAAGGCACATGACAGTCCGCTTGGAGTTCGCCAAAAGGCACCTAAAGACTCTCAGACCGTGAGAGACCAAACAAGATTCTCTGGTCTGATGAATTATTTGGCCTGAATGCCAAGCATCGCGTCTGGAAGAAACCTTGCACCATCCCGACGGTGAAGCATGGTGGTGGCATTATCATCCTGTGGGGATGTTTTTCAGCGACAGAGACTGGGAGACTAGTCAGGATTGAGGGAAAGATGAACAGGGCAAAGTACAGAGAAATCCTTGATGAAAACCTGCTCCAGAGCGCTTTGGACCTCAGACTGGGGCGACGGTTCACCTTCCAACAGGACAACAACCCTAAGCACATAGCCAAGACAATGCAGGAGTGGCTTCGGGACAAGTCTCTGAGCGTCCTTGAATGGCCCAGCCACAGCCCGGACTTGAAGCTGATCGAATATCTCTGGAGAGACCTGAAAATAGCTGTGCAGCAACGCTCCCCATCCAACCTGACAGAGCTTGACAGGATCTCCCGAGAAGCATGGGAGAAACTCCCCAAATACAGGTGTGCCAAGCTTGTAGCGGCATACCCAAGAAGACTCGAGGCCGTAATCGCTGCCAAAGGTGCTTCAACAAAGTTCTGAGTAAAGGGTCTGAATACTTATTAAAATGTGATATTTCTGTTTATTTTTATTTTTATACATTTTCAAAAAATATTTAATACATTTTAAAATAAGGCTGTAACTTAACAAAATATGGAAAAAGTCAAGGGGTCTGAATACTTTGTGAATGCATTGTGTACATTAGAATGTAACAGATGAATAGCTTTGAAGTGTGTATGTAGGCTACCACTGAAGTTAATCATTTTTTCGATTAGACATACTAGACAGTGTTTAACATTTTGAGGGCAGTGCAGCATATTTAACACAAAACATTATTGAATTGAATCTGTTTACAGGTCTACAACAATTTTCTATTGTATTTTTCTTTCAGGAACTCTCTTGTCCTAATTCCAATACTTCCAAGGTATACAGCATATAAGTCACCATAGAAAGTGAATTATGGGAGTTTTTCTGGCAGAGTTTTAATGCTCGTTCACGCACGCACAAATTCAGGAGGGGTCGGATTTATAACGGGAAACCTGCATGGCGTGCGTCAAGTTTATAAATCTCAATATTTTTGTACCTGCTCAGTCTTTTCAGAAATTGACTAGGCAGATATTTAGTGTGAAATGGACATAATGGTTATAAATGAGGACCCCGGAGTGGAAAGAACTGTCTTCTCACCTCATTGTTCACTGGGCAAATATCAATGGAGAAATAGAGAGATTCAGTTTTCAGGAAAATAAAAAAATTAAATGGTCTGTAGTTATACTTTATTAATCAGTAGAAAAAGGAGTATGCAGGATGAAATATTGAGTGGTACATAGCCTCAGTCTCCTTATAGAAATCAGCAGATCACAAACACATGTGGTAATGGCCCTGTGGTGGGCTCTCTGCGTCTGACACCGCCATCATTATGCAAGAGGTTTGTGTGTGTCGGTGTGTGTGTGTGTGCATGCAGTACACTTGTGTGTGTCAGTACACTTGTGTGTGTCAACTGCCCTGCAACACACACGACCGCCCTCCTTGACAACGTTTCAATGTGTTGAGCCTCTCAGAAGGTACCCATTGGATGGCTCCGTCCGCAACATTTCAAGTTAGCTGTGGAGTGAGATTATGGTACGCTCTTAACTCCTTGACACGTGAATGCGTGCAGTACATATGTAACAGTATAACTTTAGACCGTCCCCTCTCCCATACCCGGGCGCGAACCAGGGACCCTCTGCACACATCAACAACAGTCATCCACGAAGCATCGTTACCCATCGCTCCACAAAAGCCGCAGCCCTTGCAGAACAAGGGGAACTACTACTTCAAGGTCTCAGAGCAAACGCTATTTAGTGCGAACACCGCTAACTAGCTAGCCATTTCACATCCGTTACACATACAGTGAGCTCCAAAATGATTGGGACAGTGACAATTTTAGCACTCTACTCCAGCACCTTGAAATGATACAATAACTTATTTATTTTACCTTTATTTAACTAGGAAAGTAAATTAAGAACAAATTCTTCTTTTCAATGACAGCCTAGAAACAGTGGGTTAACTGCCTTGTTCAGGGACAGAACAACAGATTTTTACCTGGTCAGCTCGGCGATTCAATCTTGCAACCTTTCGGTTACTAGTCCAACGCTCTGTCATGATGTTGGCCTGGGGGGTTGGTTTATGACAGTCATAAATACCTCTTCCCCCCTTTTTCCTCTTTCTACTAAGGTTACATTTGCAAAACCCTTGGTTAACATAGAGATTCTGGGAACGTCAGAATGTGGCAGGAAATTAACTATATTCTGGTAATCCGAACAATTGAACATATGCAGTGGTACTTAATGAATATGACGTCAGTTCGGTTGTCATCTGAGACATAAGATGACATAAACTCTACAGTGGAAAGTCTACACATCAGAGTTATCGGATTCACATGGAATTGTTGTTCAATTTAAATGTTTGAATATGAAATTATTTGTGATGGGATGAAATGTGATTTTAGCTTCTAAAATGTGAGATGTGGGTTTTCATAAGATAGGGCTGCTCATTCAGTGGCCTGCGTCTGTGAAGGGACAAGGACTATAAAACTTTTCAAACACACCCTCCTCTCTCTTCCTATATAAAGGCTTGACGACAACATAACTTCCTGTTCCGAGGATATGAGGACGATCCTATGTCAGAATGGTTCAGATAAAACTACAAAACGAAGCCAACATCAGCATGAGCTTTGGTTGCGAATGGTATGAACTTTTAACTCTGTTCTGCCCGCTAGGGACGCTTTTCTATGACGTAAAGAATTCTCCAGGTATAATTCATTCTTTGTGTATGTGAATTCTGTGTAATTAGTTAAGTATTTAGTAAATAAATAATTAAACCCAATTTTGAATTGCTGATTCAAATTGTTAGCCAGGGTTCTTGCAGATAACCAAGAATTTAGAATTTTCAGATTATGAGACTGAAGTAAGATGACGATTGATATTGACTGCTTTTGATGTAAAATATTACTAGGTCTTTAAGATGTTATTCGGAAGATAACAGCTCTATAAATATTATTTTGTGGTGACCGACTCTCTAGGTAATTACATTTACATGATTAGCTCAATCAGGTGATATTAATTATGGAGAAATTATTTTATAGAATAGCATGTGTTAGCAATTAATCCGGCATAGCCAAAGACACGACAGCTCTAACCACTAGGCTACCTGCCACCCCGACTATGAGGTTAAAGTGCAGACTTGTCAGCTGTAATTTGAGAGTATTTTCATCCATATCGGGTGATCATTTAGAAATTACAGCACTTTTTGTACATAGTCCCCCCATTTTCGGGGACCAAAATTGGGACAAATTCCTTTATGTGTATTAAAGTAGGTAAAAGTGAAGTATTTGGTTCCATATTCATAGCACATGATGACGACATCAAGCTTGTTCGATGCATTTGCTGTTTGTTTTTGGTTGTGTTTCAGATTATTTTGTACCCAATAGAAATGAATGGTAAATAATGTATTGTGTCATTTTGGAGTCACTTTTATTGTAAATAAGAACAGAATATGTTTCGAAACCGTTAATGTTATTGCTACCATGATTACGGCTAATCCTGAACAAATTGTAAATAATTATGAGTGAGAAAATTAAAGACACGCGAATATTATATCCTCCCAAAAGTGCTAACATTACAATAACAGGCGAGGTTAGCATTTTTTTGGGGGGTATGATATTTGTGCGTCTGTAACTTTCTCACTCATCATTATTCACAAAAAGTGCTGTGATCTCTAAACGGTTCACCTGATATGGATGAAAATACTGACAGTCTGCATTCTAATCTCATAGTCATAGTTTCATTTAAAATCCAAAGTGCTGAAGTACAGAGTCAAAACTGGAAAAAAAATAGTCACTGTCCCAATACTTTTGGAGCTCACGGTGTGTGTGTGTGCCTGTGTGTGTGCGTGCGAGCATATTCTGTCCCACTGGCTTCCATCTCTGTCTGGTGCTGTGGAATATTCTACCAGTACAGTAGCTATACACCCTGTGAGTCTCCTTCATGGTTACCCTGTAATCTTATGCTGCTATCAATGGGTGTTTCTCACTCAACATGTTCTGAGTTCTGTTCTGGTCTGTGTTCCTTCTCAGCCTGAGGTACAGACAGACTGACTGAATTTAACAATCAATACAGCTTAATAAAACCCACATACCTCTCTCCTCCCTCAGCTCAAATGCAGAACAGGAGGATGAAAGGTGATGAAACGGTGCAAGTTTGTTGGCTTTGTAAAGACAGGTAAAGTGTTTTTTATAAAGCTTCTGGTATCCGTTGTGTAACACAGAGGCCTAAAAGGGAATAGAACAAGTATCTTGCAGCGTTGGAGTTTTTATTCTTTCGGGTTCATTGGAGTGTTTACAGAAATGTATATATAAAAACCTTGTTTTGAAATAATGAATAACAGGGCCCTTCTCTAACTAAGGTCAATGAACCAAACATGGATTTGCAATAAAACCACAATAAAAACAATAAAAACACAATCAAATAAAAAATATATAAAAACAACAACATACTAACCAAGGCAACTGGTGTGCGATGCTTCTTATTCTGTGTTTACCAACAAAAGAACGTGAAGGGCATGTCCTGCCCTTCTCAGGCCCTGGCTACAGTCAAGACCCAAGACACCCTGAGATACAGAGGATGGGGAGAGAGGAGAGAGGGAGAGGAGAGGAAAGAAGTAAGGAGGACAGAGGAGTGGAAAGGCATTGGCTTCACTGACAGCTGGTTTCTTTTCCATCATGTTTATAATTCATGATGCCCCCCCCCACTGGTATTACTGCCAAAGCTCATAAAACACACTGCAGACACTCCCCTGCTATCCACGGGGGGAGGGAACGGGAGAGAGAGAGCGAGCGAGGGAGAGAGAGAGAGCGAACGAACGGGAGTGAGCGAGAGAGAGCAAGAGAGAGATAGAGCGAGCGAGAGAGAGAGAATGAGCGAGAGAGAGAGAGCGAGCGAGAGAGAGAGAATGAGCGAGAGAGAGAGAGCGAGCGAGAGAGAGAGAATGAGCGAGAGAGAGAGAGCGAGCGAGAGAGAGAGAATGAGCGAACGAACGGGAGAGAGCGAGAGAGAGCGAGCGAGAGCGAATGGGAGAGAGAGCGAGCGAGAGAGAGCGAGGGAGAGAGAGAGAGAGCGAACGAACGGGAGAGAGCAAGCGAGAGAGCGAGCGAGAGAGAGAGAGAGAGCGAGAGAGCAAACAAACGGGAGGGCGAGAGAGAACGAGAGCGAACGGGAGAGAGAGCGAGAGTGAACGGGAGAGAGAGAGAGCGAACGAGAGAGAGAGGAACGAACAGGAGAGAGAGAGAGAGAGAGAGAGAGAGAGAGAGAGAGAGAGAGAGAGAGAGTGGAACGAATGGGTGAGAGAGAGAGAGCGAACAAGAGATAGAGCGAACTAACGGGCGAGAGAGCGAGAGCGCGCAAGCGAATGAAAGGATGAGAGAGAGAGAGAGCGCAAGCGAGCGAACAGGTGAGTGAGAGACAGAGAGCGAGGGTGAGAATGTGTGTGTCAGAGAGGGAGTGCAGTGTGTGTGTGTGAGAGAGAGCGAGTCTGTGAGAGAGCTCATACATATAGAGAATAGGGTTAATGGGAGAGAAGCATGATTCAAAGCATGTCACAAAACATCTATACACTATTCCATCCAGGCTGGATGCACAGGAACCCATTATGGCCTTGAATTATTTAAACCACAGATTTCCTCCCTTTTCATTGCAGGTTCAGGGCGGCTTTTGAATCACTCTAAACGCACGCACACTGCACACTGCACACTGCACACTGCACACACACAAATCAAAAATCGAATGTTATTCATCAGATGCTTAGTAAACAACAGGTGTAGACTAACAGTGAAATGCTTAATTATGGGCCCTTCCCAACAATGCAGAGAGAAAGAAAATAGAGAAATAATGGAAAAGTTAAACACACAAACAAACAAACAAATTTACTGGTTCCCATCTCTCCCCTCCTCTCAGGGCCGTGGTCACCAACCGGTCGATCACCAAACAAAGTCTTGCGTTCCTATTGTCTTTATTCATTTCTCGCTGTTGGCGGGAAGGTCAAGTGTTCCCATTTTTAACCATTTCATGTGTCTGAAGGTAAAACTCTGCCTACCCGGCCGGCCCAGACTGGATATCAAGTGCACATATATGTCTACCGCTGGCCAATCAGATAGCTCAGATCACCGTGTTTGCACAGTTGCAAAAAGAACCCTCATTGCACGGCAAAGCTGATCATGTGACAATTACAAACTTTTAAAACTAGAGAGAGACCATCAAAGAGCTGCTGTTTTTATGAGTAAGTGGTTACTCATTTAAGTTGTTATTCAGCATTGTCAACACTTTTGTTCAACAGTTTTATAAGCCATAAAATGTGCGTTTCGATAAGCTTGCTTTGTTATTATTTGTGAATTGTCTTTTTTAATATCAAGATACAGTATATTTCATTTTCTCTGGTCATAGGAGTAACAACATTAATTGGTGCATGAGACAGAAATAATGCAGTGCGACCGAAGCTTCGCCATCAGCTGGAAGACTAGTGGCGCAGTAGCAAATATATACAGTGCCAGTCAACAGTTTGGACACACCTTCTCATTCCATGGTTTTTCTTTATTTTTTACTATTTTCTACATTGTAGAATAATAGTGAAGACATCAAAAACTATGAAATAACACATATGGAATCATGTAGTAACCAAAAAAGTGTTAAACAAGTCAAAATATATTTTATATTTGAGATTCTTCAAAGTAGCCACCCTTTGCCTTGATGACAGCTTTGCACACTCTTGGCATTCTCTCAACCCGGCTTCATGAGGTAATCACCTGGAATGCATTTCAATTAACAGGTGTGCCTTGCTAAAAGTTAATTTGTGGTATTTCTTTCCTTCTTAATGCATTTGAGCCAATCAGTTGTGTTGTGACAGGATTAGGGGTGGTATACAGAAGATAGCCCTATTTGGTAAAAGACCAAGTCCATATTATGGCAAGAACAGCTCAACTAAGCAAAGAGAAACAACAGTCCATCATTACTTTAAGACATGAAGGTCAATCAATCCGGAAAATGTCAAGAACAGTTGCAGTTGCAAAAACCATCAAGTGCTATGATGAAACTGTCTCTCATGAGGACTGCCACAGGAAAGGAAGACCCAGAGTTACCTCTGCTCCAGAAGATAAGTTCATAAGAGTTACCAGCCTCAGAAATTGCAGCCTGAATACATGCTTCACAGAGTTCAAGTAACAGATACATCTCAACATCAACTGTTCAGAAGAGACTGTGTAAATCAGGCCTTCATGGTCCAATTGCTGCAAAGAAACCGCTACTAAAGGACACCAACAAGAAGAGATGATTGGTTCCAACCGCCGTGTCTTTGTGAGACGCAGAGTAGGTGAATGGCTGATCTCTCAGATGTGGTTGCCACTGTGAAGAATGGAGGAGGAGGTGTGATGGTGTGGGGGTGCTTTACTGGTGACACTGTCTGGGATTGATTTAGAATTCAAGGCACACTTAACCAGCATGGCTACCACAGCATTCTACAGCGATATACCATCCCATCTGGTTTGCGCTTATTGGGACTATCATTTGTTTTTCAACAGGGCAATGACCCAAAACACACCTTCAGGCTGTGTAAGGGCTATTTGACCAATAAGGAGAGTGATGGCGTGCTGAATCAGATGACCTGGCCTCCACAATGACCCGACCTCAACCCAATTAAGATGGTTTGGGATGAGTCGGACCGCAGAGTGAAGGAAAAGCAGCCAACAAATGCTCAGCATATGTGGAAATTCCTTCAAGACTGTTGGAAAAGCATTCCAGGTGAAGCTTGTTGAGAGAATGCCAAGAGTGTGCAAAGCTGTCATCAAGGAAAAGGGCTACTTTGAAGGATCTTAAATATTTGTTTAAAACTTTTTTGGTTACTACATGATTCCATATGTGTTATTTCATAGTTTTGATGTCTTCGCCATGATTCTATTATTCATTATTCTATGTAGAAAATAGTCAAATAAAGAAAAACCCTTGAATAAGTAGGTGTGTCTAAACCTTTGACTGGTAGTGTATACATATTTGCGTCCATCTCAGTGAACTAATCCATTGCGGAGGCCTAGACTAAAAAGCTTGTTCTGAAAATGTGGTGGAGGCTCCGTATGGAGGGTGTGATGCAATTGCGGAGCCTCAGGAGTCATGTAGAGGCCAAATCAAGCTCTGTACAGCGTCGCTATGCGTCTCCCAAATGTTGTAACAATCCAAGGGCTCTATATAGCTCCACATTGACATAATTGGTTTACGGTAGGTGGGGATGGTACATCCTGTATAAACAAACTCACTTCCTTGACAACTTCCTTGACAACAGCTCTGCACTGCTCTGCGGAGTGCAAGAAGTATGTTTGTCCTGACTTATGCAGAAGCTGGATCACCATAAATGCTGCATGGCCAATGCAGACATAGGATTAACCATGCAGCGCCAATATGCACAATGCACTTCTCTCTCCAGGAATTACACCAATTTGTACACATTCATTGTTTCATAACTTCATTGTGTGAATTGTTTGTATTTGATTGTTAGTGTAAATCAATTCCCCATTACATATATCACCAGTAGTACATTTACCGTTAATTCCTATAATTTCTAATATAAAATGTTAGTTTGGTTATGTGCAATTCTGTTAAAGTATTCAACATATTGTTATTCCAGTCTTACCGTTCTCATTGTCAGAGTGGACACATTGTTTACTGAGCTCACAACCTATTCTACACTTGTGAGAAACAAGTTTGGTTTATTCTGATCCCTATAAATGGTCAAATAAATTGTCATTCTACATGAGAAATGTTGCCGAATCTGCGAATAGTGAAAGCCAGCAGGAGGAGAATGGTTGGGTCGGGTTAAGATTTTTTCTTCCTCTAGATCTCTGGCTCCCTCTTGAGTCATTTGTGTGTTATTTCATCAAACAGTAAGCTTAAAGCATCAGACAAGCTCAATGCATATTGTTGATTTTATTAAAACACATAGGGTGTGTCTATATATGGAAAAATACATGTTTAAAAAGTTCAACCAATTGATTGGTTAGGTAATTAAATTGTAATCAGTAACATATCTTTTGGATTACCCAAACTCAGTAACGTAAACTGATTAAATTCCGTGACTTTTAGAGTAATTTCCCCTTAAGAGGCATTAGAAGAAGACAAAAATGTATGTTGCCAATTGAACAATATCTATTATAGGATAAATCAATGTTAAAGTTTACATAGCTGGCCATATATGGATGTTAAATTTAACTTCTTCCAACCCATCACTTTCTACTAGATATAATAATACGTTTAAATTGTAACTTTACATTTAAAAACCAAAGTCTATCAGAATTCCAGTCATTCCAATAAACGCTATACACCTTGATCTGCAAGAACAGGACTTGGAAATATGGAGGTATAGATTAACCCCAAAACCAAGCACTTATTAGCCAGCCGTACTCTGTTGTTTATGATTTTGTTGTCATGGAGGACTGACTGGGCTCATTGATTCGAGTTGAAAAATAAATGCTGCTCTCATTGAATGGCATGCTTTGAGCACTACTTAAAACTGATATTTACATGTGAAAAATGAATACCATATGCTGCATTTGCTATAGGCCTATTGTTTACCTTTTTGTTGGTGACACTGATATCTTGATAATATACAGCTGTTTAAAAGGCAAATCCACAGATGAAACAATAACAAAACCGTCGCCCCGTCTCTATTTTGGTAAAGAAATGGGCGAAGGGCCTAGACATTTTTTACTACTCTCAGATTAATAGACCGAGCTATGGATGCAAGGACTGACCATCCATGATATACAAATGATTGTTTTAACCGTGTTATGAGGCTATACAGTGTTTGTTTACGTTTTTTTGTAATTCCTTACATGTAATCCGTTTCTCCCCAACGCTGTACAAAGCATTACATGGATTTGCTCCTACTTATCTTTCCGATTTGGTCCTGCCGTACATACCTACACCTGCGCTACGGTCACAAGGCACAGACCTCCTTCTTGTTCCTAGAACTTCTAAGCAAACAGCTGGAGGCAGGGCTTTCTCCTATAGAGCTCCATTTTTATGGAATGGTCTGCCTATCTATGTGAGAGACGCAGACTCGGTCTCGACCTTTAAGTCTTTATTGAAGACTCATCTCTTCAGTAGGTCATATGATTGAGTGTAGACTGGCCCAGGGGTGTGAAGGTGAACGGAAAGGCACTGGAGCGACAAACCACCCTTGCTGTCTCTGCCTGGCCGGTTCCCCTCTCTCCACTGGGATTCTCTGCCGCTGACACTATTGCGGGGGGCCGAGTCACTGGCTTACTGGTGCTCCCCCATGTCGTCCCTAGAAGGGGTGTGTCACGTCGTGCCAGTTTTTTTTTGCTATACTCAACTTGAGTGGGTTGAGTCACTGACGTGATCTTCCTGTCCGGTTTTGCTCCCCCTCGAGCGCGTGCGGTGAGGGAGATCTTCATGGGTTATTCTCCGTAATGTCTCAGGGTAGTAAGTTGATGGTCTGTTGATATCGCTCTAGTGGTGTGGGAGCTGTGTCTCAACCTCAATACTCGGCTATGAAAAGCCAACTGACATTTACTCCTGAGGTGCTGACCTGTTGCACCCTCTACAACCGCTGTGATTATTATTTGACCCTGCTGGTCATCTATGACCATTTGAACATCTTGTAGAATGATCTGGCCTTAATGGCCTTCTACTCTTATAATATCCACTCGGCACAGCCAGAAGAGGACTGGCCTCCCCTCAGAGCCTGGATCCTCTCTAGGTTTCTTCCTAGGTTTCTGCCTATCTAGTTAGTTTTTCCTAGCCACTGTGCTTCTAAATCAGCACTTCTTGGTGTTTGGTGTTTTAGGCTCAGTTTCTGTATAAGCACTTTGCGGCATCTGCAGATGTAAAAAGGGCTTTATAATGAAATGTGATTGATTGAGAGTGAGGGGAGGGTGAGAGGGGGTTAAGCGGATCAGATCCAGCCTGAACTGTTCAATATAGTAGGGAGTTGTAGTTTCCAACAGGCCAATATTCTATATAGTCTAGCGCGTATAACGTGGTAGTTAACTACAATGACCATAATCCACTGGGCATCTACTGTCCGGTCTGTGTTTCTTTTATGCCTGCTTTGGAAGAGACATGCGATCGTGAGGGGATATAGAGCGCATCTGTACACTATATATACAAAAGTATGTGGACACCCTTCAAATGAGTGGATGTGGCTATTTCAGCCACACCTGTTGCTGACAGGTTATAAAATCGAGCACACGGCCATGGAATCTCCATAGACAAACATTGGCAGTAGAATGGCCATACTGAAGTGCTCAGTGACTTTCAACGTGGCACCGTCATAGGATGCCACCTTTCCAACAAATCGGTTCGTCAAATTTCGGCCCTGCTAGAGCTGCCCCGGTCAACTGTAAGTGCTGTTATTGTGAAGTGGAAATGTCTAGGAACAACAACAGCTCAGCTGTGATGGGGTAGGATACACAAGCACACAGAATGGGACCGCCAAGTGCTGAAGCACTAATGAGTTCCAAACTGCCCCTGGAAGCAACGTCACAAGAACTGTTCGTCTGGAGCTTCATGAAACGCGTTTCTATGGCCGAGCAGCCATAAACAAGCCTAAGATCACCCTGCGCAATGGCAAGCATTGGCTGAAGTGGTATAAAGTGGAGTCCATTGGACTCTGGAGCAGTGGAAACACCTCTGGAATGATGAATCACGCTTCACCATCTAGCAGTCCGACTGACGAGCTGGGTTTGGCAGATGCTAGGAGAACGATATCTGCCCCAATGCATAGTGCCAACTGTAAAGTTTAGTGGAGGAGGAATAATGGTCTGGGGCTTTTTTTCATGGTTCTGGCTAGGCCCCTTAGTTCCAGTGAAGGGAAATCTTAACCCAAAGCATACAATGTCATTCTAGATGATTCTGTGCTTCCAACTTTGTGGCAACAGTTTGGGGAAGGCCCTTTCCTGTTTCAGCATGACAATGCCCCCGTGCTCAAGCGAGGTCCCATACTGAAATGGTTTGTTGAGATCGGTGTGGAAGAACTTTACTGGCCTGCACAGAGCCCTGACCTCAACCCCATCGAACACCTTTTGGATGAATTTGAACGCCAACTGCAAGCCAGGCCTAATCTAATCGCCCAACATCAGTGCCTGACCTCACTAATAGTCTTGTGGCTGAATGGAAGAAAGTCCCCACAGCAATGTTCCAACATCTAGTGGAAAACCTTCCCAGAAGAGCGGAGGCTGTTATAGCAGCAAAGGACGGACCAACTGTAATGTGTGAGGGAAAGATTTTGTGTATATATCTCTGTGCTCCGTTTAGTTAGTCTGCCTTTTTAATTAGTTTGTAGCTGTACATTAACTACATTAACATTAATTCCCATGATTTTGGAATGAGATGTTCGACGGGCATTTTGGTCATGTAGTGTATTTCTACCTGAAAATGCATAATCTGTGATTGATATTTGGTATTCAGCAGTCCTAAAAATATGCCTTATTTACTTTGAAGAACTACTAAATAGTGATTTTGTCAGACAACATAGGCTGCAGCTCTAAAGAGATGAGATGATGACTTGGAATGAAATAATAATGTCATCAAAATAAACCAATGTAATATACTCAACAACTGAAATATGTTATTAAAGTAGTGTGAATAAATGGTTAATAGGTGCTAAGCAGTAATGGGCAGTCACTACCATCATGGGACTTTTATTCATTGTTTTATTCTGTTTTGTTTTGTTACAGCATTCAACCCACATAATGCATGTTCCATTCAATGTTTTAAAAAAATAATTGAAAACGAACCGACCTCAAAAAACACGAATTATTCAGCACTAGAGGGGGGTGAGGGAACGATGAGACGGGGGTGAAGGGACAGGGAAATGGGCCACTCCGGTACTCTAGCCTCCAGGCTTTCTCTTTTACAGATGGGCCTCACTGTCTCCAGAAAATTGGATTTCTCTGGCCTCGGGGAGTGTTTAATATATTAGGATCCCCATTAGCTACTGCACATGCAGCAGCTACTCTTCCTGGGGTCCACATAAAACATACAAATACATGCAGCCTAATCAATCACTTTTTATAGCTACTGTTTACAGGCCTCCTGGGCCATGTACAGCGTTCCTCACTGAGTTCCCTGAATCCCTATCGGACCTTGTAGTCAAGGCAGATAATATTCACATTTTTGGTGACTTTAATATTCACATGAAAAGTCCACCGACCCACTCCAAAAGGCTTTCGGAGCCATCATTGACTCAGTGGGTTTTGTCTAACATGTCTCTGGACCTACTCACTGACACAGTCATACTCTGGACCTAGTTTTGTCCCATTGAATAATTGTTATGGAGCCCTCTGTGACGACTTCTGCCGAAGTCGGTCCCTCTCCTTGTCGGGCGGCGTTGGGCGGTCGACGTCACCGGCCTTCTAGCCATCGCCGATCCACTTTTCATTTTCCATTTGTTTTGTCTTTGTCTTACACACCTGGTTTCCCACAATTACTTGTTGAATATTTAACCCTCTGTTCCACCATGTTTGTTTGTGAGTGATTGTTTCTTGTATTGCGGCCCGTTATGTGTGGCCGTGTATTGTATTACTGTTGAGTAAATTGCGTACATTACTCTTATCTGCTGTCCTGCGCCTGACTCATCTACACCAGCTACACACAGACGCATTACAGAATCACTCACCCACAAACAAACATGGGGGAACAGAGGGTTAAATATTCAACAAGTAATTGGGGGTTTGAAACCAGGTGTGTAAGACAAAGACAAAACAAATGGATTGTTGTTGAGTAAATTGACTCATCTACACCAGCTACACACAGACGCATTACACCCTCATTGCCGCTCGATCCCCCTGTTTTCCCAACTTAATTGAGGAGAATAAGAACAATCCAATATTTATTTTTGATACTGTTGCAAAGCTAACTAAAAAGCAGCATTCTCCAAGAGAGGCTTTAACTTCATGAATTTATCACTGCTGAACTTCTTTGAGGAAAAGTTCATGATCATTAGAAAGCAAATTACAGACTCCTCTTTAACTCTAAGTATTTCTCCAAAGCTCAGTTGTCCTGAGTCTGCACAACACTGCCAGGACCTAGGATCAAGGGAGACACTCAAGTTTTTTAATACTATATCTCTTGACACATTGATGAAAATAGTCTTGGCCTCTAAACCTTCAAGCTGCATACTGGACACTATTCCACTGAAAGAGCTGCTTCCTGTGCTTGGCCCTCCTATTTTGAATATAATACACTTCTCCCTATCCACTGGATGTGTACCAAACTCACTAAAAGTGGCAGTAATAAAAGCCTCTCTTGAAAAAGCCAAACCTTGACCCAAAAAATATAAAAAACTGTCGGCCTAAGTCAAATCTCCCATTCCTCAAACATTTTCGAAAAAGCCTTTGTGCAGCAACTCACTGCCTTCCTGAAGACAAACAATGTATACGAAACGCTTCAGTCTGGTTTTAGACCCCATCATAGCACTAAGACTGCCATCGTAAAGGTGGTAAATTACCTCTTTAATGGCGTCAGATCACTGTGCTCCTAGACCTTAGTGCTGCATTTGATACCATCGATCACCACATTCGTTTGGAGAGACTGGAAACCCAAATTGGTCTACACGGATATGTTCTGGCCTCGTTTAGATGTTATCTGTCAGAAAGATATCAGTTTGTCTCTGTGGATCGTTTGTCCTCTAACAAATCAACTGTACATTTCGGTGTTCCTCAAGGTTTCGTTTTAAGACCACTATTGTTTTCACTATATATTTTACCTCTTGGTGATGTCATTCAGAAACTTAATGCTAACTTTCACTGCTATGCAGTCAATACACAGCTGTACATTTTGATGAAACATGGGGAAGCCCCAAAATTGCCATCCCTGGAAGCCTGTGTTTCAGACATAAGGAAGTAGATGGCGGCAAATGTTTTCACTTTTAAACTCAGACAAAACAGAGATGCTAGTTCTAGGTCCTAAGAAACAAAGATATCCTCTGTTGGATCTGATAATTAATCAGGATGGTTGTAAGGTCATCTCAAATAAATCTGTGAAGGACCTCTGTGTTACTCTGGACCCTGATCTCTCTTTTGACGAACATATCAAGAATATTTCAAGGACAGCTTTTTTTCCATCTTCGTAACATTGCAAAAATCAGAAAAGTTCTGTCAAAAAATGATGCAGAAAAATGTATCCATGTTTTTTCACTTCTAGATTGGACTACTGCAGTGCTCTACTTTCCGGCAACCTGGATAAAGCACTAACTAAACCTCAGTTAGTGCTAAACACGGCTGCTAAAATGTTGACTAGATAAACATTTTTTATCATGTTACTCCAGTGCTAGCCTCTCTACACTGGCTTCCTGTTAAGGCTGGGGCTGATTTCAAGGTTGTACTGCTAACCTAAAAAGCATTACATGGGCTTACTCCTACCTATCTGTACGATTTGGTCCTGCCGTACATACCTACACGTACGCTATGGTCACAAGATGCAGGCCTCCTTACTGTCCCTAGAATTTCTAAGCAAACAGCTGGAGGCAGAGCTTTCTCCTATAGAGCTCCATTTTTATGGAATGGTCTGCCTATCCATGTAAGAGACGCAGACTCGGTCTCGACCTTTAAGTCTTTATTGAAGACTCATCTCTTCAGTAGGTTCTATGACTGGGTGACCAAGGGGTGTGAAGGTGAACGGAAAGGCACTGGAGCGACAAACCACCCTTGCTGTCTCTGCCTGGCCGGTTCCCCTCTCTCCACTGGGATTCTCTACCTCTAACCCTATTACGGGGGCTGAGTCACTGGTTTACTGGTGCTCTCCCATGCCGTCCCTAAGAGGGGTGCGTCACTTGAGTGGGTTGAGTCACTGACGTGATCTTCCTGTCTGGGTTGGCGCCCCTCTCGGGTTCGTGCCATGGGGGAGAACTTTGTGAGCTATCCTCGGCCTTGTCTTAGGATGGTAAGTTGGTGGTTTGAAGATATCCCTCTAGTGATGTGGGGGCTGTGCTTTGGCAAAGTGGGTGGGGTTATATCCTGCCTGTTTGGCCCTGTCCGGGGGTATCGTCGGACAGGGCCACAGTATCTCCTGACCCCTCCTGTCTCAGCCTCCAGTATTTATGCTGCAATAGTTTGTGTCGGGAGGCTAGGGTCAGTCTGTTATATCTGGAGTATTTCTAGTGTCTCATCCGGTGTCCTGTGTGAATTTAAGTATGCTCCCTCTAATTCTCTCTCATTTTCTCTCTCTTTCTCTCTCTCTTTCTCTCGGAGGACCTGAGCCCTAGGACCATGCCTCAGGACTACCTGGCCTGATGACTCCTTGTTTCCACAGTCCAGCTGGTCATGCTGCTGCTCTAGTTTCAACTGTTCTGCCTGCGGCTACGGAACCCTGACCTGTTCACTTGACGTGCTACCTTCTCCTGGACCTGCTGTTTTGGACTCTCTGTCTACCGCACCTGCTGTCTCTAACTCTGAATGATTGGCTACGAAAAGCCAACTGACATTTACTCCTGAGGTGCTGACCAGTTGCACCCTCTACAACAATTGTGATTATTATCTGACCCTGTTGGTCATCTATGAACGTTTGAACATCTTGGCCATGTTCTGTTATAATCTCCACCCGGCACAGCCAGAAGAGGACTGGCCACCCCTCAGAGCATGGTTCCTTTCTAGGTGTCTTCCTAGGTTCTGGCCTTTCTAGGGAGGTTTTCCTAGCCACTGTGCTTCTACATTTGCATTGCTTGCAGTTTGAGGTTTTAGGCTGGGTTTCTGTACAGCATTTTGTGACATCGGCTGATGTAAAATGGGCTTTATAAATACATTTGATTGATTGATTAATGACAATGTACAGAACAGGAGAGAGTTTAGTATATTATCTCTATCCTGACTCACTGTTCTAATGATTTGATTTGATTTGATTTGATTTGATTTGATTTGTCCTAGCAGAACAATGTGGATGCATCTGGGTATTTTTGTCTGTAGGACAAAAAAGGAGACAATGCCATCATTGGTGTCCTGTCTGTCCATCGTGAGAGTTTTCATTCTTACATGAATCAGGATTGAGTCATCCAATGAGTAATTACAGTTCCCTCTGAATTCCCATTTGACAATTATAGAACCTCACACTATTCTCATTCACTCTTTCATTGGAAAAATTAAGCTCTCATTCATTCTCGTGTCATTTCCAGTTCAAAACATTTTACTTCCCTCATTATCACTTCAAAAAGTTAGCCTAGTACTGTAGCAGAGAAAATATACTTTATAGCCGTGGTCTTGACAGGCTGTTTGATATGTTACAGGATTTTACGGCTGGGGAGATTCTGTGCAAACTCTTCTCACACTTATAGTATGAGGCCTTCTGTAGCTCAGTTGGCTCTTGTAACGCTAGGACAGTGGGTTTGATTCTCGAGGGACGCCTATACATAAAAAAATGTATGTACGCGTGACTGTAAGTCGCTTTGGATAAAAGTGTCTGTTAAATGGCATACATAACTATTATACATCAGGCCTTGTTTCTCATCACTAGACCTAAACTATGATAGGAAGTGCCTTGTTTTATATGCATGTATATTTCTATCTACTGATGTCATGCCTGATGTCACTTACAGTAACTGGCGTGACCACCATATTTTACAGTAACTGGCAGGACCACCATATTTTACTGTTACTGTTGTGACCACCATATTTTACAGTAACTGGCGTGACCACCATATTTTACAGTAACTGGTGTGACAACCATATTTTACAGTAACTGGCGTGACCACCTTATTTTACAGTAACTGGTGTGACCACCATATTTTACAGTAACTGGTGTGACCACCAACTCATGTGATGTGCACTGAACAAAAATATAAATACAACACGCAACAATTTCAAAGATTTAAGGAAATCAGTCAATTGAAATAAATTCATTAGGCCCTAATCTATGGATTTCACATGTCTGGGAATACAGATATGCATCTGTTGGTCACAAATACCTTTAAAAAAGTAGGGGCGTTGATCAGAAAACCAGTCAGTATCTGGTGTGACCACCATTTGCCTCATGCAGCGAGATACACGCTTTCTGTCATTGGTACAGTTGAAACTAGGTTTTATCTGTGAAGAGCACACTTCTCCAGCGTGCCAGTGTAAATTGAAGGTGAGCATTTGCCCACTGAAGTCTGTTACGGCGCCGAACTGCAGTCAGGTCAAGACCCTGGTGAGGACGATGAGCACACAGATGAGCTTCCCTGACAGTTTATGCTGAAATTCTTCGGTTGTGTATCTGCGGTCCGGGTGGCTGGTCTTAGACTATCCTGCAGGTGAAGCAGCCGGATGTGGAGGTCCTAGGCTGGCGTGGTTACACGTGGTCTGTGGTTATGAGGCCGGTTGGAAGTACTGACAAATTCTCTAAAATAACATTGAATGCGTCTTATGGTAGACAAATGAATGTTCAATTCTCTGGTAACAGCTCTGGTGGACATTCCTGCAGTCAGCATACCAATCGCACGCTCCCTCAACTTGACATCTGTGGCATTGTGTTTTGTGACAAAACTGCACACATTAGTGGCTTTTTATTGTCCCCAGCAGAAGGTGCACTTGTGTAATGATCATACTGTTTAATCAGCTTCTTGATATGCCACACCTGTCAGGTGGATGGATTATCTTGGTAAAGGAGAACATGCTCCCTAACAGGGATGTAAGGGGAGGGACCCAGGCGCTAGGAGAAAAACGTGGGTTGATTTGGCAAACGAGACGAACTGGCACAGACAGAAAACACAGGTATAAAATATAATTACATTACAACTTGACATCATCAGCATGGTAATGAAGAAAGTAGCAAAGACGGGATATTTCCCAAATCAATTGTTTTTTTAATATGTTTTATGTAGTTACAACATTTACATGAGAGAAATGTGAACACTGTGGGGAGGTTGACCTTAGGATGTTTAAAGGGACATTGACACTTATTTACATGAGCAATAGTTTAACCAGTGGAAGTTTAAAGATAATAAAAAACATAATTATTATTGTATAATTAAAACAAAAAAAGAAATCAAACCCAGTTCAGAACTATTGCCTTTTTGGGTGAACATTGGAGATAGTGGCCCTATGTAAGTCCTTTGTCCAAAGCTTGTTGAATGCATGCACTGAAACAAAATCTGGAAAACAATATTATGATGCTGGAAACAATTTATATTTTGGCATCTTAAAAAAGGTAGAAATTGAGTTATGCCTAATATGGCAATTCATATTTTTCCAAAATGAATTATTGTTCTGGGTCAATATTGGCCAAACACAGTGTTGGGTTAATTCAACTCGGGGTTGTGCCTCTAACCCAGCGCCTTGAGTTGAGCGCTTGACCCAACTGCTGGGTAAATTAGACTATATTGCTTAGTTAAAACAACCCGGTGTGTTGGGTTATTTTCAGTGTCATCCTAATTTAAATTTTGCTTGCATATTTTTGCCTTCTCTTCCATTCCTCCCCCTCCATTTCCCACACACACACACACACGCACACACACACAAGATATTAATGTTGAATTTCAAATCATTTCTATTTCCTGCATTTCACAACATACTTCAGAGAATGTACTATAAATATAAATATATATATATAAATAAATAGTACATTGAAACAAAGCCTTGTCTAAATATTCAATCTTATCTTGTGAATAATATATAAAATAGATTTGGTTATTAGAATTCATGTATATTATTTCTTGAACCAAACTGTCCAAACTTCAGACTAAAGCCTCAGCTGAACTTGATGTGCACACTCAGATTGCAATCGGAAAAGCATGCGTGCGACAGTCTGTCCGTCTTAAGTGTTATTAACACAGATCTGTCTATCAGGCAGTGCCAGAGCTAATCAATAGTATTTCACTGACACACTTACAGCTATCTATTTGACAGGACACACACACACACACACTGCTGTTTTGACATACGATAATGGTGTACATTTCAGTTGAGTTAAAACATTAATACACAAAACAAGTGTAAAATATAACATTTGAAGGTCACTACTAAGGACATGGCCTAGTGACTTTATTACCTTTACTTAACTAGGCAAGTCAGTTAAGAACAAATTATTATTTACAATGACAGCCTAGGAACAGTGGGTTAACTGCCTTGTTCAGGGGCAGAAAGACAGATTTTTACCTTGTCAGCTCAGCGATTCAATCTTGCAACCTTTCGGTAACTGGCCCAACGCTCTAACCACTAGGCTACCTGTCGACTTATTTGCATTTCATTCAAAAAGCACTGTTCACAATCACCAAAATGTAACATTTGTATTTCAAATAAATTGTTGTGATGGAATGGAAGCGTACCAGAAAGCGCTTCAGTAGTTGAACTAAAGGCAAACAAGCCACATACTGTACTGTTTTCCAAAAGTAGGCTAAAATGCATACAGAAACGAACTAAAAGTCAATTTAACAGAACTATAAATAGTGCCTTAAGAGCATATTAGTATTGATGGCTCATCCATTCATTGCTCTATTAATTCACAGGAAGACATTACCCAGAGGCCTGTCCTTCTCCCTGTCACTTCTCACAGTACATACAAGAGCATGATACTTATTAACTATTGTTCAGTGGAAGACACTCGCAACAGTCTTACTGCAGGGATTCTGTCCATGGTAGCTGTTACACCGTGGCCTGTAGGAAGTCCCATGCTGGGGCACAGTTGGAAAGATGATATCAAGCATAATAGGACTTGAAGCACACATCCAGTGTCCCAAGCAGTGTACGTTGCTCCAATGCAGCTCCACTAATGACTGTAAACACCTGTCCCCAAGAGCCAACACAAATGGTTAGGGTCTGGTCACCTCCACCTGGTTCAGATACTCAACCATGTTGGTCCCAACCTGTTAGAACAATCATTCGATTTTAGAGTATGAGGACTTGTACAAAGCATGGAGGCACACTGACAATGCCATCACGCAATATATTTTGTATATTTTATAGCCATTTACATCAATCAACACCCAATTCCTGTTTGATGCCTACATCTTCCATTCATTTGAAGCTGTGGCTCATAGGTTAATTTACTCTAATCACGTTTCCAGCCAACCATTTCATTCAGATTAATTACCTGAGGCATGAAACGAGTCATGACCATTGTTGGAAAAATGATTTGTGTCATGCACAAAGTAGATGTCCTAACCGACTTGTCAAAACTATAGTTTGTTAACAAGACATTTGTGGAGGGGTTGAAAAACGAGTTTTAATGACTCCAACCTAAGTGTATGTAAACTTCCGAATTCAACTATATATATACTGAGATCATGTGACAGATCATGTGACACTTAAATAAAGTCCATCTGTGTGCAATCTAACTAATTATGTGACTTCTGAAGGTAATTGGCTGCACCAGATCTTATTTAGGGGCTTCATAGCAAAGGGGATGAATACATATGTACACACCACTTTTCTGTTTGATATTTTTTTAAACATTTTTTTAAACAAGTTTTTCTTTTCATTTCACTTCACCATTTTGGACTATCCATTTAAATTCCAGGTTGTAATGCAACAAAATAGTCAAAGCGCCATGGGAGATGAATACTTTCAGTAGCGCTGACAGAAGGAAACTGGTATCACCAAAATGTGTTTCACTCTATCCCATAAAACATGACATTGCTAACTAGGCCTAATTTAAAATGTTAAAGTTAATAAAAAAAAAAAAGTATTAATAAGTAACACACTCAACGGACAACTTTGGTAGCTAGGTACTGTAGCTAGCTAGATAGCTTGGTTTCCATTTTCCAACAGATGTTTCTAATCCCCTTGATTGGTCTTCAACGGTTACGGGTCTTGGAACTCGTGTTCACCAGAAACGGCTTCAGGTAAACTGTTTGCAACTAGTGGCAATAAATATTATTGTTGCCAAAGGTTTGCCGCAGATTCACCACTAGTGGCAAACATTTGAAAACTTATGGCAACATTTTGTGCCACACTATTTAGTTTGTAGTAAATTTGGCACAAACCTGCGGGAAGTTTGCAGCAACAAATTGATTTTTATAAGGGGTTGTGTGTTTGAAAAATTCTGGGATCTGTTATTGAAACATGGGACCAACACTTTACATGCTGCATTTATGTTTTTCTTCAGTATAGTATAACTCAAGAGTAAGTAAGGACTGGAGGAGGAGGTCTTTAGCCAAGTCTTTAGTAAGAAAATATGTATTTGCTTTCCTTGTGACAACTACAGCAGTAGAGAAGCGCATAAATACTAGAGATTTTCACACCCTTTTATTGACCCTATGTTGGTTAGTCATACAGTTGAAACAATAACAAAAACATGTTTTACCTTAGAGAGCTCAGAAACAAAGAAAGTTGATCATAAAATGCAAATACTGAGATTATGCAATACTGTAGTTCAGCAAAGAACACCAATACTTTATAATAATAATAATAATAATAATGATCAAAGTTAAAATAAATATAATAATGTTTGTCTCTCATACAATTCCTTATGGCACTAATTTCCTGTGCGGCTGTCAGTAGTAAAGTTGTTAAAAAGAAGATACATTTTTGAAAAATATTATGTATTCATACATGTGTGTACTGTATATGTATCTGTGTGTTTGTTTTGAATAAACATGATGCAATAATAGATCAATTAAATAAAAAGTCACATACTGTTCAGACAAAATGTTTCACTTGCTGGAATAAACAAACTAAAGAAAATAACAGTGTTTGCTGGTAAACCAGGGATGGAATAAACAAACTAAAGAAAACAACAGTGTTTGCTGGTAAACCAGGGGTGGAATAAACAAACCAAAGAAAACAACAGTGTTTGCTGGTAAACCAGGGGTGGAATAAACAAACCAAAGAAAACAACAGTGTTTGCTGGTAAACCAGGGATGGAATAAACAAACTAAAGAAAACAACAGTGTTTGCTGGTAAACCAGGGGTGGTAAAATAAATGAGAGAACAGAGGCAATGTATCCAATGACAATAACAATCAGATTCCAGCCCCCACTGCACATTCCCTCCGATTTAATCTTAGCAGTAAATAATCTGATTGAAAGAGTACCCTGTGGGCATGAAAACACAACCACAGTCTCTCCATCCCCATCCTGACTATACTGTACACACAGCACAGCTGATGCCTTCTCTCCTCCGTTGCTGCTAGCAGAACCCAGAAAGAACGACCAGACTCTTCCAGGCCAATCAATCGAGTGCAGAGTTAGTACATCCTCTTAGTCCAGCAAGGTGTGTGGAGGGAGCTAGGCCAAGTCCAAACCAATTGAATGAAGAAAAGCCACAAAATATTGTTTAGCTTTATTAGCCCGTGGATCTCAGATTTTAGACACAAGGAATCAGGTGAAAAGACCACGATTTGAAACTCCAGTGAACAAGATTACCATAAATTACATTGTAAAGCTAAAGTGTATAAAATATGAAGGTTGTTTATTTAGTTTTTGTCATCGGTATGTTTTCTCATCAGACCTAATTAGAATAGACAGTATACAGTAACGACTGAAGTAAAACCTAAAAAAGGGAAAACAACTTTTCAAAAACCTCTTAGCTTGTTTATCCCAACGAGTTAAGCAAACTCTACACACTGTTTGGTAAATTGGCACATTAATAAATAAACATAACTGAAAAGCCCACGATTTAATGTCCTTTTACTGTTATTGCAGTCCAGTTAGTCTGAAAAGTAGGATAACATGTCGTGTACAGCGCTGGCTAGAATGATTTTTATACATCACTTCGTTGGTATGTAAGACACACACTAGGGGGGGACACGTCTCACCCTCATAACACACTGACGTTAAGAACAGAATCATAATCTGCAGCTGTATGTACAAGACAAGATAAAGCCATCACCCTGGTTGGTCTTCCTTAAGAAGCAGCTAGTCTCTAATGTTCTCTTAGTAAAAGGTCTCTCTCTCACTCTTTCTCACTCTTTCTCTCTCACTCTCTCTTTCGCTCACTCTCTTTTGCTCTCTCTCTCACTCCCGCTCTCGCTCCCTCTCTCTCTCTCTCCCTCCCTCTCTCCCTCTCTCTCTCTCTCTCTCTCTCTCTCTCTCTATCTATCTCTCTCTCTCAAAGAGCATGTGGAAATAGAGCCGAGTCATCCATTCCCCATAATCCACCAGAAGCCCTTAATTTCCTATGTTTTTATTGTCTATATCATGTTGCTCCCCTCTCTTCCATCACTCCTCCAATTCCAAACCATGACGTGATGGATGGCATACTCTATAACTGGGACCATAACTTCGGATATGATCTGCTCCGTCCCCTTTCTGGTGATCAGGCTGGGGATTGGTGGAGAGTGGCAGTAGTGGGAGGAGGCTCCATAGCCCTCTTATTTATCCTTATCACCATGGTTTCTTGGTTTATTTAGCAGCAACTACAGAAAATCTGGTATTTATTATTCAAAGGTACAGTTGATGTGGTGGAATTAGACCAGAGGGGATTTAGTTAGACTGGAGGGTCATTTATTAGACCAGAGGGTGGTTTAGTTAGACCGGAGGGTGGTTTAGTTAGACCGGAGGGTAATTTAGTTAGACCGGAGGGTGGTTTAGTTAGACTGGAGGATGGTTTAGTTAGACTGGAGGATGGTTTAGTTAGACGGGAGGGTCATTTAGTTTGACCGGAGGGTGGTTTAGTTAGACGGGAGGGTAATTTAGTTTGACTGGAGGATGGTTTAGTTAGACGGGAGGGTCATTTAGTTTGACCGGAGGGTGGTTTAGTTAGACCAGAGGGTGGTTTAGTTAGACCGGAGGGTAATTTAGTTTGACCGGAGGGTGGTTTAGTTAGACGGGAGGGTAATTTAGTTAGACCGGAGGGTGGTTTAGTTAGACGGGAGGGTGGTTTAGTTAGACTGGAGGGTAATTTAGTTAGACCGGAGGGTGGTTTAGTTAGACCGGAGGGTAATTTAGTTAGACCAGAGGGTGGTTTAGTTAGACCGGAGGGTAATTTAGTTAGACCGGAGGGTGGTTTAGTTAGACCGGAGGGTAATTTAGTTAGACCGGAGGGTGGTTTAGTTAGACCGGAGGGTGGTTTAGTTAGACCGGAGGATGGTTTAGTTAGACGGGAGGGTAATTTAGTTTGACTGGAGGATGGTTTACTTAGACGGGAGGGTCATTTAGTTTGACCGGAGGGTGGTTTAGTTAGACGGGAGGGTAATTTAGTTAGACCGGAGGGTGGTTTAGTTAGACGAGAGGGTAATTTAGTTAGACTGGAGGGTGGTTTAGGGTGGGTTTGACCAGAGTTTAGACCGGGGGTAATTTAGTTAGACCAGAGGGTGGTTTAGTTAGACCGGAGGGTAATTTTTGACCAGTGGTTTAGTTTGACCAGAGGGTGGTTTAGTTAGACCGGAGGGTAATTTAGTTAGACCAGAGGGTGGTTTAGTTAGACCGGAGGGTAATTTAGTTAGACCGGAGGGTGGTTTAGTTAGAACGGAGGGTAATTTAGTTAGACCGGAGGCTGGTTTAAGTTAGACCGGAGGGTGGTTTAGTTAGACCGGAGGGTAATTTAGTTAGACCGGAGGGTGGTTTAGTTAGACCGGAGGGTGGTTTAGTTAGACCAGAGGGTAATTTAGTTAGACCGGAGGGTGGTTTAGTTAGACCGGAGGGTAATTTAGTTTGACTGGAGGGTGGTTTAGTTAGACCGGAGGGTAATTTAGTTAGACCGGAGGGTGGTTTAGTTAGACGGGAGGGTAATTTAGTTAGACCGGAGGGTGGTTTAGTTAGACCGGAGGGTGGTTTAGTTAGACCAGAAGGTGGTTTAGTTAGACGGGAGGGTGGTTTAGTTAGACCAGAGGGTCATTTAGTTAGACCGGAGGGTGGTTTAGTTAGACCAGAGGGTAATTTAGTTAGACCGGAGGGTGGTTTAGTTAGACCGTTTAGGTTTAGGGTAATCCAATACGAGTCCAGACAGAGTAGAAACTGTTTTATTTGAGGGTCAACATCCTACTCACCACAGACCAAGCGGATGAGGAGAGGATGGATTTTTTAATGCTTATATTTTCACCAGTTAATGTGCGGTTATATCTCAGCATAAGACCAAGGGACATGGAGCTGTGGTTGTCGAGCTGCAGTCCCACTATCTGTCCCCATTGTAGTTATCTATCTGTTTCCATGAGCCCTCCATGCCATGGGGTGTCGCCGATACCACTAGACGTCAGTGCTGATGCTGCAGCTGCGGTTGAACATGTCCCTCATGGTGACTGACCGGGTCAGGTTCAGTTTGTGGTAGCTGGGCATTTCTAAGGGCAGTTCCAGGTCATGCTGTTGGATGCTACGGTAGCTGATGCGGTCGCCGCCGTTCCGCAGGCCGTCCGGATGCTGCAGGTAGAAGGGCACATCATGGTGTGTGCACGAAGGGCAAAATGTCTGCGAGCGAGTTAGTTTCCGCGCTAAAGGCGGTGTGAAGAGGGCGGGGCCGTTAGGGGTGGAGGCGGCGACCGACGCCGCCACAATGTTATGGTTGGAGTGGACTGGCGGGAGGCGGGACGTCACTGCAAAGTCGGGCTCCTCCTCCTCCGACTCCAACTCCTCCTTCTTACAGCAATAATACTGTCAGGGAGAAAAGACACAAGGAGAGATGGCTAAAATAATCACAGCATTCCGTTGACAATAAGAAATGTTTTACAGTAGGTTTATCTGTGACAGACCTGTTTCAAACACAACTGTCAAATTATCCAAAGACTTGAAAGGCTCTTTTGGAATGTCCATTTCCTACATGATATTCAATGTAACGCTGACAGCGAAACATTACGATGAAGATGCTGCAAACAGCAATTATCACTTAAAATACAGAGCGCCGTTACTTGACTGACATGGCAGGCCTGCTCTAAATCTACACTGTGTTGAAAACTGTCTAGTGTGGCACACATTGAAATTTGGTCAGCTATTATCAAACATTACATTGAGCTGTTACAAAATATTACACTGAGATACATCTGAGGTCGGCAAAGAGATCGTGCCTGAGAGAAAGAGATGAGAGAGGAACCGAGTATTTGTATAATTACTCAGACATGACTCTGAGAGAAGGAGCTGTGCTGTCTGTCATTTAGCTGAATGGAATAGGAATGGATGGTTAGTTAATTAAATGTCATCTCTTTTTGACCCACTTACAGTTTTATGGTAATACAGTGTAATGGAACGTGTCTCAACTCACCTCGATCCATCCTACCCACTTCTATCTACACACTGGCAGTTTGATGAGCACAAATCATCAGATATCCCAGAACCAGAGAACCCTGCTGGACCAACACAACGTTGTGTCTAGTGAGAGAGTTCTGATCTGAGAAACGCTTACAGCAACACCTAATAGAGACATAGTTGTTGTTCAGACTGTGGTCAGGGATCTCCAACTCCTCAAGAAAAGAGGAAAATGACCTTTAAAAAACAGACAACAACTCATGGAATGGCGGGTACTATGATGGGACACAAACACACGCACACACACAGACGCAGTCTAAGCCAGACATTATTTAGTTGTTGTTGTATTGTTTGTATATCGTTGTATTTTAAATTTGTGTGACTATTCTTTTCTATTTTGTACTTAACACTTTTTAAAATTTAAACTTCTTAAAACATTGTTAGTTAAGGGCTTGTAAGTCAGCATTTCACAGTAAGGTCTACACCTACTGGTTAAGGGCTTGTAAGTCAGCATTTCACTGTAAGGTCTACATCTGTTGGTTAAGGGCTTGTAAGTAAGCATTTCACTGTAAGGTCTACACCTGTTGGTTAAGGGCTTGTAAGTAAGCATTTCACTGGTAAGGTCTACACCTGTTGGTTAAGGGCTTGTAAGTAAGCATTTCACTGTAAGGTCTACACCTATTGGTTAAGGGCTTGTAAGTAAGCATTTCACTGTAAGGTCTACACCTACTGTATTCGGCCATGTGACAAATAACATTTGATTTAATTGATTTGATTTGATCAGTGTATCAGTGTTTTGTTACTTGTTATGTTTGGTGTTTTTTGCGGACCCCAGGAAGAGTAGCTGCAGCTTCTGCAAAAGCTAGTGGGGATCCAGATACACAAACAAACAAACATTAGCCATATAAAATGCCTAAATTAATGAAGCGTGTATGTCACACCCTGATCTGTTTCACCTCTTTGTGATTGTCTCCACCCCCCTCAAGGTGTCGCCCATCTCCCCTCATTATCCCCTGTGTATTTATACCTGTGTTCTCTGTGTTTGTCTGTTGCCAGTTCGTTTTGTTTGTTCAGCCTACCAGCGTTTCCCCCTGCTCCTGTCTTTTTCTAGTTCCTGTTTTCTGGTTTTCCTGGTTTTGACCATTCTGCCTGCCCTGACCCTGAGCCTGCCGTTCTGTACCTTGTCACACCACCCTGGATTATTGACCTCTGCCTGCCCTGACCCTGAGCCTGTTGTTCTGTACCTTATGGACTGACCTCTGCCTAACCTTGACCTGTTATTCTGCCTGCCCCCTGTTCTAGTAATACACTTTGTTACTTGACCTGTCATTCTGCCTGCCCCCTGTTCTAGTAATACACTTTTGTTACTTCGACACTGTCTGCATCTGGGTCAACCCTGAAACATGATAGTGTGGCTTGAACACACACTGGTTGTGTAATGTTGTGATGACTAACTGTTTAAGAAGTGTGTGATTATCGTGACATTGGATCATCCTGATACCACATAGCCTGACCTCGATGAAGAGAGGAGTTGTCCCAAGAGGCACATCCTGATACCACATAGCCTGACCTCGATGAAGAGAGGAGTTGTCCCAAGAGGCACATCCTGATACCACATAGCCTGACCTCGATGAAGAGAGGAGTTGTCCCAAGAGGCACATCCGGATACCATATAGCTTGACCTCAATAAAGCTTTCAGTTTTACTGATGATCAAGATACATGCCACATCTTACTAAAGCTCTCAGTCAGAGGTCTTAGACAGAGGAATAGAGGGGGCTCAGTGCTTATTATGACACTGACAATTCAGTGACAGTACATGATCTGACCACAATGAAGAGAGTTATAGAGAGGAGCCTGAGAGGGGCTTGAGAGGGGCCTGGGAGGGGCTTGAGAGGGGCCTGAGTGGGGTTTGAGAGGGGCCTGAGAGGGGCTTGAGAGGGGCCTGGGAGCGGCTTGAGTGGGGCCTGGGAGGGGCTTGAGAGGGGCCTGGGAGGGGCTTGAGAGGGGCTTGAGAGGGGCCTGAGAGAGGCCATAGGTAAGCCAACGAATTAAAGGCTTTTTCATTTAATGCATTGACTTATTGTTGTGGAATTTTAGTTTTACTAATGATTTTCAAGACACAAAAAACAGCTTATTAAAGAAGCCAGTCTGCTCTCAGTCAAATTTACAGTACATCTGTACAGAGCGAGGGCATGAGAAGGTCTTACCTGCAGTCTACAGTAACACAGTACTGCGATGATGCACAGTAAGATAACTGTAGCTAAAATACCGCCTGTGATGACCACTGTCCCGGCTGTCATTCGAAATCCTCTCCATCAACAGCCTGCAGAGAAGAGAGAATGAAATAAAGAGGGGGAAGGAGAAGATGGAGAGAGAGAGAGGAAAGAGAGAGAGACAGAGGGGGAAGAGGAAATAAAGAGAGAGAGAGAAGGGGAGAGGAAAGAGAGAGAGACAGAGGGGAGAGAGGAAAGAAAGAGAGAGAGAGAGGGGGAGAGGAAAGAGAGAGAGAGAGGGGGAGGAAAGAGAGCGAGAGACAGAGGGGGAGAGGAAAGAGAGAGAGACAGAGGAGAGAGAGAAAGAAAGAAGAGAGAGAGAGGGGGAGAGGAAAGAGAGAGAGAGAGAGGGGGAGGAAAGAGAGCGAGAGACAGAGGGGGAGAGGAAAGAGAGCGAGAGAGAGGGGGAGATGGAGGAGAGAGGAAAGACAGAGAGAGAAGGGGAGAGGAATGAAAGAGAGAAAGATAAGGGAAGAGGAAAGAAAGAGAGAGACAGAGGGGGAGAGGAAAGAAAGAGAGAGAGAGAGAGAGAAGGGAGAGGAAAGAGAGAGAGAGAGAGAGGGGGAGAGGAAAGAGAGAGAGATAGAGGGGGAGAGGAAAGAGAGAGATAGGGGAGAGGAGATAGGGAGGGGGGGAAGAGAGAGAGAGACAGCGGGGGAGAGGAAAGGAAGAGAGAGGGGGAGAGGAAAGAGAGAGAGACAGAGGGGGAGAGGAAAGAGAGAGAGACAGAGGGGGAGGAGGAAAGAGGGAGAGACAGAGGGGAGAGGAAAGATGGAGAGAGAGGGGGAGAGGAAGGAGAGAGAGGGGGAGAGGAAAGAGGGAGAGATAGGGGGAGAGAAAAGAGGGAGAGAGAGGGGAGAGGAAAGATGGAGAGAGAGGGGGAGAGGAAAGAGAGAGAGAGAGGGGAGATGAAAGAGAGAGAGAGAGGGGGAGATGAAAGAGAGAGAGACAGAGGGGGAGAGGAAAGAGGGAGAGAGAGGGGAGAGGAAAGAGGGAGAGAGAGGGGGAGAGGAAAGAGGGAGAGAGAGGGGGAGAGGGAGGGGGAGGAAAGAGAGAGAGAGAGGGGGAGAGGGAGATGAGGGAGAAAGGGGGAGAGACAGAGGGGCAGATGAAAGAGAGAGAGACAGAGGGGGAGAGGAAAGAGGGAGAGAGAGGGGGAGAGGAAAGATAAAAAAATAAAGACAGTATCTATCAGTGTATTGTATTCATTAAGCAGATCTTTAACTATGTCATCCATTGAGGGCGCTTATTGAATTATCCTCCCTTTACTAACATATAATAAAATCAAAGCATAAATCCATAATCTAGATTTTGTCTCTCTGCTTGAAACACAGACACAGGAGATTAAAAACAGGATGAGCTGTGGAGGGACAGACAGAGAAACAGATGGGGCTGGGATGGATTATGACCCTTGTCTCCTACTCAGAGGCAAGGATGATTGACCTCTGAACTCTGAACCTTATTCAGAGGTCACAGAGGAAAAAAATGAAGACAGCAGCGTTGCCATTAAGGCTTTGCTGAGGCAGCGACATTTAAAAAAAAAATCAAAACTGAGCTCCTCTTTGGAGCTCCTCTTTTCAACCTAACCTCCCAACCAACCTAACCTCCCAATCAACCTAACCTCCCAACCAACCTAACCTCCCAATCAACCTAACCTCCCAACCAACCTAACCTCCCAATCAACCTAACCTCCCAATCAACCTAACCTCCCAATCAACCTAACCTCCCAACCAACCTAACCTCCAAATCAACCTAATCTCCAAATCAACCTAACGTCCCAACCAACCTAACCTCCCAATCTACCTAATCTCCCAATCAACCTAACCTCCCAACCAACCTAACCTCCCAATCAACCTAACCTCCCAATCAACCTAACCTCCCAACCAACCTAACCTCCCAATCAACCTAACCTCCCAATCAACCTAACCCGCCAATCAACCTAAACTCCCAACAAACCAATCTAACCTCCCAACCAACCTAACCTCCCAATAAACCTAACCTCCCAACCAACCTAACCTCCCAATCAACCTAACCTCCAAATCAACCTAACCTCCCAACCAACCTAACATCCCAATCAACCTAACATCCCAATCAACCTAACCTCCCAACCAACCTAACCTCTTAATCAACCTAACCTCTTAATCAACCTAACCTCCCAATCAACCTAACCTCCCAATCAACCTAACCTCCCAACCAACCTAACCTAACCTCCCAACCAACCTAACCTCCCAACCAACCTAACCTCCCAACCAACCTAACCTCCCAACCAACCTAATATCCCAATCAACCTAACCTCCCAACCAACCTAACTTCCCAACCAACCTAACCTCCCAATCAACCTAACCTCCCCCAACCAACCTAACCTCCCCATCAACCTAACCTCCCTATCAACCTAACCTCCCAATCAACCTAACCTCCCAACCAACCTCCCAACCAACCAACCAACCTAACCTCCCAATCAACCTACCTCCCTAACCTCCCAATCAACCTAACCTCCCAACCAACCAACCTAACCTCCCAACCAACCTAACCTCCCAATCAACCTAACATCCCAATCAACCTAACCTCCCAACCAAGCTAACCTCCCAATCAACCTAACCTCCCAATAAACCTAACCCCCCAACCAACCTAACCTCCCAATCAACCTATCCTCCCAATCAACCTAACCTCCCAACCAACCAACCTAACCTCCCAACCAACCTAACCTCCCAATCCACCTAACCTCTTAATCAACCTAACCTCCCAATCAACCTCCCAATCAACCTAACCTCCCAACCAACCTAACCTCCCAACCAACCTAACCTCCAAATCAACCTGACCTCCCAATCAACCTAACCTCCCAATCAACCTAACCTCCCAACCAACCTAACCTCCCAACCAACCTAACTTCCCAATCACCTAACCTCCCTAACCTCCCAACCAACCTAACCTAACCTCCCAATCAACCTAACCTCCCAATCAACCTAAACTCCCAATCAACCTAACCTCCCAATCAACCTAACCTCCAAATCAACCTAACCTCCAAATCAACCTAACCTAACCTCCCAACCAACCTAACCTCCCAACCAACCTCTTAATCAACCTAACCTCACAATCAACCTAACCTCCCAATCAACCTAACATCCCCAATCAACCTAACCTCCCAATCAACCTAACCTCCCAATCAACCTAACCTCCCCCAACCTAACCTAACCTAAGCTCCCAACCAACCTCAACCTAACCTCCCAACCAACCTAACTAAGCTCCCAATCAACCTAACCTCCCAATCAACCTCCCAACCCAACCTAACCTCCCAACCAACCTAACCTCCCAACCAACCTAACCTCCCAATCAACCTAACCTCTCCCAACCAACCTAACCTAACCTAACCTCCCAACCAACCTAACCTCCCAACCAACCTAATATCCCAATCAACCTAACCTCCCAACCAACCTAACCTCCCAACCAACCTAACCTCCCAATCAACCTAACCTCCCAACCAACCTAACCTCCCCATCAACCTAACCTCCCTATCAACCTAACCTCCCTATCAACCTAACCTCCCAACCAACCAACCAACCTAACCTCCCAATTAACCTAACCTCCCAATCAACCTAACCTCCCAACCAACCAACCTAACCTCCCAACCAACCTAACCTCCCAATCAACCTAACATCCCAATCAACCTAACCTCCCAACCAAGCTAACCTCCCAATCAACCTAACCTCCCAATAAACCTAACCCCCCAACCAACCTAAACTCCAAATCAACCTAACCTCCCAATCAACCTAACCTCCCAACCAACCTAACCTCCCAACCAACCAACCTAACCTCCCAACCAACCTAACCTCCCAATCCACCTAACATCCCAATCAACCTAACCTCCCAACCAACCTAACCTCTTAATCAACCTAACCTCCCAATCAACCTCCCAATCAACCTAATCTCCCAACCAACCTAACCTCCCAACCAACCTAACCTCCAAATCAACCTAACCTCCCAATCAACCTAACCTCCCAATCAACCTAACCAACCTAACCTAAGCTCCCAACCAACCTAACCTCCCAACCAACCTAACTTCCAATCAACCTAACCTCCCAACCAACCTAACCTAACCTCCCAACCAACCTAACCTCCCAATCAACCTAACCTCCCAATCAACCTAACCTCCCAACCAACCTAACCTCCCAATCAACCTAACCTCCCAACCAACCTAACCTCCCAACCAACCTAACTTCCCAATCAACCTAACCTAACCTAACCTCCCAACCAACCTAACCTCCCAATCAACCTAACCTCCCAATCAACCTAACCTCTTCTCTCGTCCAACTAAAGTGTGGTCGGGTCCTCTTGAAAGACAACAACAACCTGTCTTTAGGCCCTTTACCTTGTTACTTTAGATAGATCTGATCAAGTCAATATAGGGAACTCTCTACAAACAACACATACTGTAGCAAACCTACTGGATATAATCTAGTTTGACAAATCTAATGTACAGGTCAATAGATCTGTGCTAAGAATTGGAAAGAGAAGAAACTGAAAACCAAAACAGAATTAAAAAGACAACAGATTAACAGTCTCATTCAGGTCTGTCAGACTGGACTAGAGACAAGATTGGACCTAGACTGGACCACAGACTAGACTTGACTACAGACTAGACTGGACCACAGACTAGACTGGACTACAGACTAGATTGGACCACAGACTAGACTGGACTACAGACTAGACTGGACCACAGACTAGACTGGACTACAGACTAGACTGGACTACAGACTAGACCAGACCACAGACTAGACTGGACTACAGACTAGACTGGACTACAGACTAGACTGGACTACAGACTAGACTGGACCACAGACTAGACTGGACCACAGACTAGACTGGACTACAGACTAGACTGGACTACAGACTAGACTGGACTACAGACTAGACTGGACTACAGACTAGACTGGACCACTAGACTGGACTACAGACTAGACTGGACCAGCAGAGACTAGACTGGACTACAGACTAGACTGGACTACAGACTAGACTGGACTACAGACTAGACAGACTAGAGACAGACTAGAGACTACACAGACTAGACTGGACTACAGACTAGACTGGACCACAGACTGGAGACTGGACTACAGACTAGACCAGACCACAGACTAGACTGGACTACAGACTAGACTGGACTACAGACTACAGACTAGACTGGACCACAGACAGACTGGACTACAGACCAGACCACAGACTAGACTGGACTACAGACTAGACCAGACCACAGACTAGACTGGACTACAGACTAGACTGGACTACAGACTACAGACTAGACTGGACTACAGACTAGACTGGACACACAGACTAGACTGGACCACAGACTAGACTGGACTACAGACTAGACTGGACCACAGACTAGACTGGACTACAGACTAGAGACCACAGACTAGACTGGACTACAGACTAGACTGGACCACAGACTAGACTGGACTACAGACTAGACTGGACTACAGACTAGACTGGACTACAGACTAGACTGGACCACAGACTAGACTGGACTACAGACTAGACTGGACCACAGACTAGACTGGACTACAGACTAGACTGGACTACAGACTAGACTGGACTACAGAATGGTGTCGAAATTTAAAAATCTCACAAAGATGAACAGTCTACAAAATATGACACATTTCTTGTGTGTACTATGTCCATATGTCTCTGAGAATATTGACCATAGAAATAAAATCTTTCTATTCTATATGATTATATGTCTATGGTATTGACTTGGTTGTGTTGACCAGCTAGACAAGAGTGACGGCTCATTAACCTCTGACCTGGGGCTAATTATGTTACTGGTACTAAATTACCCCCACAGAACATCTGATCATGCCTCCTACTGATAGAGGACGGAGGAAGCTACCTACTCAAATACCTTTTACACACAGTATACAGTAAAGTACGGTATGATACTACACTGAGTGTAAATAACATTAGGAGCACCTTCCTAATATTCAGTTTCACCCCCTTTTCCCCCCCGAACAGCTTCAATTTGTCGGGGCATGGACTCTACAAGGTGTCAAATGTGTTCCACAGGGATGCTGGCCCATGTTGACTCCAATGCTTCCCACAGTTGTGTCAAGTTGGATGGATATCCTTTGGGTGGTGGACCATTCTTAATACACTTGGGAAACTGTTGAGCATGAAAACCCAGCACCGTTGCAGTTCTTGAATACCAACTACTACCGTACCCTGTTCAAAGACACTTAAATGTTTTGTGTTGCCCACTCACCCTCTGAATAGAACACACACACAATCCATGTCTCCATGTTCTCAAGGCTTAAACATCCTTCTTTAACCTGTCTCCTCCCCTTCATCTACACTGATTGGTGGATTTAACAGGTGACATCAATAAGGGATCATAGCTTTCACAGTCTATGTCATGGAAAGAGCAGGTGTTAATAAGTATGTGCTATCATCACATACACACACACATTTGCACGCACCTCTGATATAACCCCACCCCACTCCACCAATAACCCATGATAATACCCCACCCCCTCCACCAATAACCCATGATATAACCCCACCCCCTCCACCAATAACCCATGATATAACCCCACCCCCTCCACCAATAACCCATGATATAACCCCACCCCCTCCACCAATAACTCATGATATAACCCCACCCCCTCCACCAATAACCCATGAAATAACCCCGCCCTCCGGCCCCCTCCACCAATAACCCATATAACCCCCTCCATCAATAACCCATGATATAACCCCTACCTATAACCCATTATATAAACCCCCTACTAGTAACCCATGATATAACCCCTACCTATAACCCATGATATAACCCCCTACCTATAACCCATGATATAAACCCCCAAGAATAACCCATGATATAACCCCCCACTAATAACCCATGATATAACCCCCTACCTATAACCCATTATATAACCCCCACTAATAACCCATGATATAAACCCCTCCACTAATAACCCATGATATAACACCCTATCTATAACCCATGATATAACCCCTACCTATAACCCATGATATAACCCCCCACTAATAACCCATCATATAAACCCCTCCACTAATAACCCATGATATAACCCCCTACCTATAACCCATGATATAACCCCTCCACATGATATAACCCCTCCACTAATAACCCATGATATAACCCCTACCTATAACCCATGATATAACCCCCATACCTATAAACCATGATATAACCCCTCCACTAATAACCCATTATATAACCCCTCCCTCTACCAATAACCAATGAAATAACCCTTCCCCCGATAACCCATGATATAACCCCTCCACTAATAACCCATCATATAACCCCTCCCCCTACCAATAACCAATGAAATAACCCCTCCACCAATAACCCATGCTATAAATCCACCACCACAGTGCTGATGTGTGTAGCTCGAGCCCCTAGCGTCCCCTAGGGATGATCTCATCAGATCAGTGTGTGAGAGATGTGTTGCTGTAACACGACATGATGCATAAATTATTTACCGTAGACACAGTGGAAAGCGTGGAAGCAGGCAAACAGAAAGTGTCCAGCCACTACAGTCGAAGAGGAGGAAGACAGACCCTTTTTTAAGCAACAATGTAGAAATCTTGTTGTCTCAGCTCTTGTGTGTCTCAGCTCTTGAGTGTGAACGTGTCTAGTGGAATGCAGAAGCAAGAGAGATGTTGAGAGATAACAGATGCAAGAGAGATGTTGTGTACATACACACACATAATGCAGACATGCTCACAGAAACACCCAGTGGTACACACACAGACTGAGACATGCACACACAGAGACAACACACATCTCTCCTCTCTCTCTCTTTATCTCTCTCGCTCTCTCTCGGTCTCTGTCTCTCTCTCTCTCCCCTCCTTCTCTCCCCCTCTCTCAATTTTTCTCTCATTGTCTCTCTCTCCCTCTCTCCCCCTCTCTCTCTCTCCCTCTCTCCCTCTCTCCCACACTCTCTCTCTCTCTCCTCTCTCTCTCTCTCTCTCTCTCTCTCTCTTAATTTAAATTTCATGTATCTCTCTCTCCCCTTCTCTCTCAATTTAAATTATCTCTCCCTCTCTCCCTATCTCTCCCTCAATGTAAATTATCCCCCCTCTCTCTCTCACACACACACACACACACACACACACACACACACACACACACACACACACACACACACACACACACACACACACACACACACACACACACACACACACACACACACACACACACACACACACACACACAGTGGGTCCAAAGGAATAAGTTGGCACATTTTAATGAAACATGGCACTAACCACAAAAGGAGTCTTGCCAATTACTTTTGACAATTCTAAAGTTGAAATAGGAGAGTGAGGGTGAACACGCTACAGGGGAGATGAAAGACATGCACAGGGAAATAGGAACACTGCCACAGAGACCCATTCAACAAGCCAGCTCAGAGAAACAATATAATGAACTAGAAATGTTCTCATTCCTGTAATGTTCTTTATTGTTAACCTGTCTGTTCGTAGAATATAGTGCATGGAAAGTACATACGGCAGGTCAGCATCACAGATCAAACCTTCCCTGAGCTCTACCTCACCAAGAATACACCTAATGTACCACAAATAAATGGTGGTATAACCAAAACCTTTTTAATGGCTTGCTTCACTCTCAAAAAGGTTTTATAGAACATCAAATTACTATTATTATTTTTTAGCAGTGCACAGCTAGGCAGAAGAAACCTTTTGTTAGCCACACACAGTCCACTTCAATAGTATATAAACCCAAACACAGAGTAGAGCATGGTGCAGTCTGCCGTGGGTTCCATTCCCTACGGCGGACCAAACCCACGGCAGACCAAACCCACGGCGGACCAAACCCACGGCGGACCAAACCCAAACCCACGGCGGACCAAACCCAAACCCACGGCGGACCAAACCCACGGCGGACCAAACCCACGGCGGACCAAACCCACGGCGGACCAAACCCACGGCGGACCAAACCCACGGCGGACCAAACCCAAACCCACGGCGGACCAAACCCACGGCGGACCAAACCCACGGCGGACCAAACCCACGGCGGACCAAACCCACGGCGGACCAAACCCACGGCGGACCAAACCCACGGCGGACCAAACCCAAGGCGGACCAAACCCACGGCGGACCAAACCGAAACCCACGGCGGACCAAACCCAAACCCACGGCGGACCTAACCCACGGCGGACCAAACCCAAACCCACAGCGGACCAAACCCAAACCCACGGCGGACCAAACCCAAACCCACGGTGGACCAAACCCACGGCGGACCAAAAACGTAAAATGCAATACCTTCCTTTATCCAATATAATGATTTTATACAGGGTGGAGAGGTTGGGTTGGGGGGACACACAATGCATTGTCCGGGTAGCCATTTGATTAGCTGTTGTGGAGCCTTTTGGTCCTAGACTTGGTGCTCTTGGACTTGGTGCTCCGGTACCGCTTGCCATGCGGTAGCAGAGAGAACAGCACAGAGAACAGAGAGGTCCTGGATGGCAGGCAGCTTAGCCCCAGTGATGTACTGTGCCGTACGCACTACCCTCTGTAGTGCCTTGCGGTCGGAGGCTGAGCAGTTGCCGTACCAGGCAGGGATGTAATCAGTCAGGATGCTCTTGATGTTGCAGCCCTCTTCACAACTGTATTGGTGTGATTGGACTATTCTAGTTTGTTGGTGATGTGGACACCAAGGAACTTGAAGCTCTGAACCTGCTCCATTACAACCCCATTGATGAGTGCTCGGTTCTCCTTTTCCTGTAGTCTGAAATCATCTCCTCTGTCTTGATTATGTTGAGGGGCAGGTTGTTATTCTGGCACCACCCGGCCAAGTCCCTGACCTTGCAGAGGGAGAAGGTTCCCTTAGTGCACATGGACTATGGTGGTCTGCTTGAAACATGCTGGTATTACAGACTCAATCAGGGACATATTGAAAATGTCAGTGAAGACACCTGCCAGTTGGTCAGCACATGCCCAGAGCACACGTCCTGGTAATCTGTCTGGCCCCACAACCTGTTGGTTCGTCTGAAGGTGTAGCGGGATTTCTTATAAGCTTCCAGGTTAGGGTCCTGCTCCTTGAAGTCAGCAGCTCTACCCTTTAGCTAAGTGCGGCCTTTGCCTGTGATCCATGGTTTCTGGTTGGGGTACGTACATACAGTCACTGTTGGGACAACGTCATTGATGCACTTATTGATGAAGCCAGTGACTGATGTGGTGTACTCCTCAATGCCATCGGGGGAATCCCGGAACAAATTCCAGTCTGTGCTAGCAAAACAGTCCTGAAGCTGAGCATCTGCGTCATCTGACCACTTCTTTATTGACAGAGTCACTGGTGCTTCCTGCTTTAGTTTTTCCTTGTAAGCAGGAATCAGGAGGATTGAATTATGGTCAGATTTGCCAAATGGGGGGCGAGGGAGAACTTTGTATGCGTCTCTGTGTGTGGTGTAAAGGTGGTCTAGAGTTTTTTTTCCCTCTGGTTGCACATTGAACATGCTGGTAGAAATGAGGTAAGACTGATTTCAGAAGATGAACAAGTATTCAGCAACACCGCAGAGCAGACTGAAGATGAACAAGTATTCAGCAACACTATTTTGCTTTAAGGAAAAAAAATGACATTATGTTGGCTGTTGCATTTTTTCAACAAGTCACAGAATGTAGGCCTACTGATCTTGGTAAAGAAGCACAAAGATGCCAGCAGCCTTATTTTACTGCAGTGGTCACTTTCTGAGTCACAATGGAAGACGAGCTACCGCTCAGATTTTTTTTTACATGATTTTTGAATGACTACTTCATCTCTGTACTCCACACATACAATTATCTGTAAGAACCCTCAGTGAAACAGTGAATTTCAAACGCAGATTCAACCACAAAGACCAGGGAGGTTATCCAATGGCTAGCAAAGAAGGTCACCAATTGGTAGATGGTAGTACCTATAGGTACTGTAGATGGGTTAAGAAAACATGGTGAAATTACAAAGATACAGGCTTCCTTCCTAACTCAATTGCCGAAGAGGAAGAAAACCACATTTCACTTTTTGTCCTGAATACAAAGTGTTATGTTTCTGGCAAATCCAATACATCAGTACCAGTTTCCATATTTTCAAGTATAGTGGGGCTGCATCATGTTATGGGTTTGCTTGTAATTGTTAAGGACTGGGGAGTTTTTCAGGACAACATTGAAATGGAATGAAATTAAGCACAGGCAAAATCCTAGGGAAAACCTGGTTCGGTCTGCTTTCCACCAGACACTGGGAGTTGAATTCACCTTTCAGCAGGACAATAACCTAAAACACAAGGCCAAATCTACACTGGAGTGGCTTACTAAGAAGACAGTAAATGTTCCTGAGTGGATGAGTTAAATCTACTTGAAAATCTATGGCAAGACCTGAAAATGATTGTCTATCAATGAACAACAACCAATTTGACCAAGCTTGAAGAAGTTTGAAAATAATAATGTGCAAATGTGGTACAATTCAGGTGTGGAAAGCTCTTATAAAAAGTATCAAACAAGATTCCTAGCTGTAATCACTGCCAAAGGTGCTTCTACAAAGTATTGACCCAGGGGTGTGAATACATATGTAAACAAGATATTTCTGTATTTTCTTCATTTTCCATAAATTTTCAAACATTTCACCTTGTCATTATGGGGTATTGTGTGTAGATGGGTGACACACACACAACATTTTTTTATTTTGAATTCAGGCTGTAACATCAAAATGTGGAATAAGTCAAGGGGTATGATTACTTTCTGAAGGGACTGTAATGCTCAAAAAAGCATTGAAAAACCTCCACAAAGCAAACTGGACAGTTTTATCTAGTGTTGATTCTTCAGTGTAACATTTCTAGTGTTGAATCAGGAGTTAAATGAACTCTGTAAGTGTTGCTTTTAATAATCAGTGTTAAACCAAAGCGACGGCCATCATTATCATATTTCCCTGCATGCTCTATTGCAGGTAGATTTAAAAAAAAATGTTTGTTTCAATATCTATGTTTTTACATGTACACTGGTTGATTTGTTAATGTTAACCTACTCAAATATAAATAAAACATTTCAAAATGAATCCAATCTGTTACTTGGACTTATTGCACCCTTTACTGAAATGGTTGTTCCAGTTTAGATGGTTAAGGCATTCTCATAACTAAGCCTTCCCAACCCGGCAGTCATTCCGAATGCTAAAATTCTAAATGTTGGATATCCCCACTCTGGCTGGATTCCATTAGGAATTATACATCATGCAAGCCAGCATAAAGTAACTGCCAGGCCTGAGGTGGCCTGTAAACCATCAGTTTCAGGCCACTGTATTAGGGTAAAACTAGGACCTCAAAATAAGGCCTTATGAAATATGTCTTGTATTGTCTGAAATAATTTAATTTGAATGATAACATTTTAATTTAGAATCCTGAAGGCCACAGGACTGAAAATGAATGAATGCAACAACCATGTCTCTCACAAACAAATGCTATCATGGGTGGTAACTACAATTCACTCGAAAGGCAAGGCACTCTGGGAAATATGCAAATATGACTTTACACTAAACAGTGTGTTAATTTAACACTGACCCGTATAGACACTGGACCAGCGTTAAAATTAACACTGTCAGTGTTGATTTAACACTGGAGAATTTGCTGTGCAGACTCTTGCTGTTGATGTTTTTATTATAGTCTGTCAGAGCAGAGAGACAGACCTTTGTACAAGAGGCAGGGTCAGAGCTGAGAGAGAGACATACCTTTGTACAAGAGGCAGGGTCAGAGCTGAGAGAGAGACATACCTTTGTACAAGAGGCAGGGTCAGAGCTGAGAGAGAGACATACCTTTGTACAAGAGGCAGGCTCAGAGCTGAGAGAGAGACAGGGAGATGGCATGGTGTCCTTGAAGAAGAGCATGAAGGGAGGAAGGAAAAATGATTGGAGGAAGTGTCATTGAAGGAGGGAAAGTGGGTAGTTTACAATAGGTTGCATAAATTGACACTTTTTATTATCTCTGTAATGTATACGCAGGGAGTCAGGAAGTTGGTGCAGAAGTTGAGTTTAATAATAACAAACATGAAGAAAATCCAAAACAGGCGTCACATACTGACTGTAAACCCCCCCCGCCCCGCCCCGCCCCGCCCGATGCTACAGAGGTCAATATGAAGGGAGAGTAATCAGGGTGCTGATGAAGTCCAGGTGTGCGTAATGATGGTTGCCATGTGTGCACAATGTGGGTTGCCAGGACCGGTGGTTAGCAGACCTTGCGACGCCGAGCGCCAAAAGGAGGGAGCAGGATTTATGCATGACAATCTCCTTTTCAGGTGGTATTAGAAGTGTCACTTTAGAGACTGAATGGTTTAGGGCAAAGCTGATTTTAGTTATACTGTACAGTACAACAGTGGTCAAAGTCCAAGGCATTTCTAGTCGATCATTTCTGTAAAAAACCCAACGATGTAGCAATGCGTTTCTATTTTTTTAAACTTATTTTGAGCTGTTGGCGGGAGGTGCACTTGATTCAGCAGCCTTAGCGCTGGGAAGGCCAAGTGTTTCCCTTTTGATTTCAAAGGTCTGAGGGTACTCCGTCACAGGCCCAGAGAGCAAATCAAGTTCACCTATAGGCCTACCATTGGCCAATCGGATAGTTCAGATCACTGTGTCTGCACTGTGCTTCCTCGAGCCATAGCCTGTAAAAAGAAGCCTCATACACACAGCAAAGTTGATTTCAAAACTTATAAAACCATGACTAGAGAAAGACTCAAAGAATACAGAAATTAGCTGCTGTTTTTATGAGTAAGTTCATCTTTAAGTTTTATAAGCCATAAAACGTGTGTTCTCCCTACTTCCACCAATGCTACAACCAGCACTGCAGCTGTAATGAATGAGTATAGCAAAGTGTTTCAATAAGCTTTTGTTATTATTAGCAGCTTGTCTTTAATATCAAGGAATATTTCACTTTCTCTGGTCATAGGAGTAACAACATGAATGCAGTGCAACTTGCAGTGCGAATTGAGTTTCTCCATCAGCTGGAAGACTGTGTCCCCTTTTCTCAGCGGAGGGAGGGAGAACAGAGGGAAGGTGAGTCGGGTCACTCGGGTGAGAGTGAGAGGTATAGGGTGAGATGTAGAAAATGATTATGCTCACTCAGCTGTGCCTCACAATTAATACAACAAATGATCTATTACCAGTGTGATCATATAACTACATTTCTAAAAAATATAATTTCAAAATGGTCTGAGAAGACCAACATTGGCAGGGCAAGTCAAGCGTAGCCAATATACAGTGATAGTGTATTGGGCCTATAGCTTACTGCACAAACCTCATTACTACAGTACTGTTTTTAATTGGTTAATGTTGCATAGGCTTATGTTTTTTAAGTCATGTTATTAAACTATTATTGAACACAGAGTGAGTCCATGCAACTTCTTGTTAAGCACATTTTTACTCCTTAACTTATAGGGGTTAAATATTTATTGACTGAAGACTTTTCAGATTTTCACTTTTAATGAATTAGTAAAAATGTCTAAACACATAATTCCAGTATCATTATAGTGTATTGTGTGTAGGCCAGTGACAAAACAATGTAATATTGTTACTCTCCAGACTATTCTCTCTCTCCCTCTCTCTCTCTCTCTCTCTCTCTCTTTCTCACTACCCGTTCTTTCTGTCTCACTCTTTTCCTCTCTCTCTCTCTCTCTCTCTCTCTCTCTCTCTCTCTCTCTCTCTCTCTCTCTCTCTCTCTCTCTCTCTCTCTCTCTCTGCCTCTCTCTCTCTCTCTCTCTCTCTCTCTCTCTCTCTCTCTCTCTCTCTCTCTCTCTCTCTCTCTCTGCCTCTCTCTCTCTCTCTCTCTCTGCCTCTCTCTCTCTCTCTCTCTCTCTCTCTCTCTCTCACTACCCGTTCTTTCTGTCTCACTCTTTTCCTCTCTTTCTCCACGCTCTCTGTGGTTGCTGAAGGATACAAAGTCCCCATGGCAACAGACTGATACAGTACCTGAAACAATTCACAAGCTTATTTGAGCAGACAAGAGCTGTGTGTGTGTGTGTGTGTGTGTGTGTGTGAGACAGAGGACAAAGGCAATATCAAATTCATCAAGACAAACAAAATGTAGCCTACCTGAGCGAGCGGAGCGTATGCAAGCCCCAGGATATACACACACACACACACACACACACACACACACACACACACACACACACACACACACACACACACACACACACACCAGCTGCTGGTCTGTTACATCCTTGTCTCATGGGTTCCACCTCTACCCATGATAACAGCCAGTACAATAGCACTCTGTCTCTTCCACCATACTATAACTCCATTATGACAGAACATCCTCCTGGGTCAACACACTAACGACAACAACAGACTCAAGGTTCATTTGTGACTTCATCCACAAAGATGGGACATGGGCGACTAGGTTTATTCACTTAACATGAGTGCATTGTGACATGGACTGTTACTTTTCCCTAACCTGGACGACACTGGGCCAATTGTGTGCCGCCCTATGGGACTCCCGATCACAGCTGGTTGTGATACAGCCCGGGATCGAACCAGGGTCTGTAGTGACACCTCTAGCACTGAGATGCAGTGACTTAGGCCGCTGCGCTATTGGGGAGCCCTGAGAGGCTAGAGCTGCCGCTTTCAAGGAGCGGGACACTATTCCGGACGTTTTTAAGAAACCCCGCTAGGCCCTCCGACTAACCATAAAACCGGCAAAGCGTCAGTACAGGACCGAGATCAAATCCTACTACACTGGCTTTGACACTCATCAGATGTGGCATGGCTTGCAAACTATCACAGATTACAAAGGGAAAGCCAGCCGTGAACTGTCCAGTGACGCCTGCCTACCAGACAAGCTAAATACATTCTATGCTCACTTCGAGGCTAGCAACACTGGACGATGCATGAGGGAACCCCTCAACACGGGGTTCCCTCAGGGGTGAATGCTTAGTCCCCTCCTGCACTCCCTGTTCACCCACGACTGCGTGGCCACGCATGACTCCAACACCATCATTAAGTTTGCCGACAACACAACTGTGGTAGGCCTGATCACCGACAACAATGAGACAGGGAGAAGGTCAGAGACGTTTGAGTGTGGTGCCAGGACAACAATCTCTCCCTCAACGTCAGCAATACAAAGGAGCTGATCATGGACTACAGGACTATCACTAAGGAATTATCATGGTCCACACATACCAACACAGTCATGAAGAGGGTACGACAATGCCTCTTCTCCCTCAGGAGGGTGAAAATATTTGTCCTGGGCACTCAGATCCTCAAAACGTTCTACAGCTGCACCATTGAGAGCATATTGACTGGTTGCATCACCACTTGGTATGGCAACTGCTTGGCATCCTACCGCAAGAGGGGAGGGCGTACAGCCCAGTACATCACTGGAACTGACCTCCCTTCCATCCAAGACCTCTATACCAGGCGGTGTCAGAGGAAGGCCCTAAAAATGGTCAAATATTCCAGCCACCCTAGTCATAGACTGTTCTCTCTGATACCGTATGGCAAGCGAAACTGACGCTCCAAGTCTGGAACCAACAGGACCCTGAAGAGCTTCTACCGCCAAGCCATAAGACTGCTAAATAGTTAGTCAGAGTAGATATTGGTTAACTATTTAACTATCTGCATTGACTCGTTTTTGCACTAACTCTTTTGATTCATCAAATGTGCTGCTGTTGCTGTTTATTATCTATCCTGTTGTCTAGTCACTTTATCCCTACCTATATGTACATACTGTATCTACTTCAATGACCTCGTACAGCTGCAGATTGACTCAGTACTGGTACCCTGTGTATATTGTCAAGTTATCTTTAATCATTGTGTATTTATTTGTCTTGTTATTATTTTTCTATTATTTCTCTTTTTTCTCTCTCTGCATTGTTAGGGGACAGAGAAGGGGAAAGGGGGATACCTAGTCAGTTGTACAACTGAATGCCTTCAACTGAAAAGTGTCTTCCACATTTAACCCAACCCCATCTGAATCAGAGAGGTGCCGGGGGGCATATGACCATTCAACCCATTTTTAGCTAATTAATCTACAATGCGACTGTACTGTATATTATAGATAGTATATAGAGGTCGGCCATGGCCATGCATGGCTGAACTGACTGTCATAGAGGCTATATGAGTCAACGGCAGATCTTTATGTCCAGGAGTTTTTCTCACCATGTGATCTTACCCAGAAAAAACTGCCATAGTGCCATAGTTCTGAGAAATGTTGAGGTAAATTGCGATAATTCATGGTGTGCTGGGTGGGTGGGGTTAGCATCAGCCAGTAACATAGTTATTTTAAGTCATAGTTGTTTGCATTTTTTAACTATCTGTCAGATGCTTGTTTCCTGTCTGTGTGCATGTTGGTATGTGAGCCCTTTTATTCCAACACTACAGGTTACTCAAGTACTGAGTAATATATAGGCAGAGTTGCAAAGAAAAAGCCATATCTCAGACTGGCTAATGAAAATAAAAGATTAAGATGGGCAAAAGAACACAGACACTGGACAGAGGAACTCTGCCTAGAAGGCCAGCATCCCGGAGTCACCTCTTCATCGGTTGATGTTGAGACTGGTGTTTTGCGGGTAATATTTAATGAAGCTGCCAGTTGAGGACTTGTGAGGCGTCTGCTGCTCAAACTAGACACTCTAATGTGCTTGTCCTCTTGCTCGGTTGCGCACCGGGGCCTCCCACTCCTCTTTCTATTCTGGTTAGAGACAGTTTGTGCTGTTCTGTAAAGGGAGTAGTACACATTGTTGTACGAGATCTTCAGTTTCATGGCAATTTATCGCATGGAATAGCCTTCGTTTCTCAAAACAAGAATAGACTGACAAGTTTCAGAAGAAAGTTCTTTGTTTCTGGCCATTTTGAGCCTGTAAGCGAACCCACAAATGCTGATGCTCCAGATACTCAACTAGTCTAAAGAAGGCCAGTTTTATTGCTTCTTTAATCAGAACACCAGTTTCCAGCTGTGCTAACATAATTGGTAAAGGGTTTTCTAATGATCAATTAGCCTTTTAAAATGATAAACTTGGATTAGCTAACACAACGTGCCATTGGAACACAGGAGTGATGGTTGCTGATAATGGGCCTCTGTACGCCTATGTACTGTAGATATTCCATAAAGAATCTGCCGTATCCAGCTACAATAGTAATTTACAACATTAACAAGGTCTACACTGTATTTCTGATCAATTTGATGTTATCAATGGACAAAAAATGAGCTTTTCTTTCAAAAACAAGCACATTTCAAAGTGACCCCAAACGGTATATATATATATATTGTGTGCCTTGCTATTGTGTGCCTGCCTTCTCCACCCTACTCTAAGCAGTATATATATATACTGCTTAGAGTAGGGTGGAGAAGGCAGGCACACAATAGCAAAGTTTAATGCTAGGTCTCTCCAGCCATTTGAACTTGTTGCCAAAGAGAGGAAAAGTGCGTGTGATCCATCCCAATGACTAAGACAACAGTCCCCCCTTTCCTCCTCATCCCTTCTCCAGCGTCTGTTTGGCATGGCAGAGTGGCAGAGGAGGCAGGTGACGGGAGGGGAGAGAGAGAGGTGACAGGGAGAGAGAGAGAAAGACAGAGAAAGACAGAAATACAGGGGGAGAAAGAGAGAGAGAGAGAGATGGCTGGGAGAAAGAGAAAGATGGGGTGAAAGAGAGATAGAGAGAGAGAGAGAGAGAAAAGGAGAGAGAGAGAGAGAGAGAGAGAGAGGTGACAGGGAGAAAGAGAAAGAGAGAGTGTGCGTCCGAGAGAGTAAGAGAGAGAGAGAGATCCATCAGTCCGCACCGCGATCGGACGAACGAGGTACACGGAGAGGGGGGTGACAAATGAGAGAGATGGAGAGAAGGAGGGAGGATGAGTTTATCAGAGAGACAGAGACACCACAGTGCCAGATAAACATGATGTTGCCGGTGACACTGTGACACAGCTACAATATGCCCAACTGCCCATGAGCGTGTTAACCAACTGTTACACAGGCTTACGATTTCAGCATGTTCCAGATTTTGTACGTGGTTGGGCACACCATGAATTATCGCAATTTACCTCAACATTTCTCAGAACTATGGCACTATGGCAGTTTTTTCTGGGTAAGATCACATGGTGAGAAAAACTCCTGGACATAAAACTTACAAAAACATTTTCACTACATATGTGATTTAGTACATGTTCTATATCAATCAAATCTATATGTAAGAATTGCTTAGATAAGGAACAGTTTGTTTGGACAATCGACTCCCTATCTGGGAATATATACTACATCTGTCAGTCATATTAGATGTACACATGCTGCGGAAGCCAACACTTTCAGCACATCAGGATCATACTGTGCCCATCCAACTATCCCCTGTCCTGACCTCTGCTCACTCAATCAGACACGTACGCATGCACGCATGCACACACACACACACACACACACACACATAGGGTCCTACTGAGACAGACTTAGACACAGACAGACATCGACTGAGTCAGACAGACACAGACTGAGACACAGACAGACACAGACTGAGACACAGGCTGAGACACAGACTGAGACACAGACTGAGACACAGACTGAGACAGATTGAAACACAGACGGAGACACAGACTGAGACACAGACTGAGACAGATTGAAACACAGACTGAGACAGCCTGAGACACAGACTGAGCAGACTGAAACAGACTGAGACAGACTGAAACAGACTCAGACAGACTCAGACAGACTGAAACACAGACTGAGACAGACTGAAACACAGACTGAGGCAGACTGAGACACAGACTGAGGCAGATTGAGACAGACAGACACAGATTTGAGACAGACTGAAACTAGCTACTGCCAGTCACCACCTAGCTACTGCCAGTCACCACCTAGCTACTGCCAGTCACAAAGTAGCTACTGCCAGTCACCACCTAGGTACTGCCAGTCACCACCTAGCTACTGCCAGTCACCACCTAGCTACTGCCAGTCACCACCTAGGTACTGCCAGTCACCACCTAGCTACTGCCAGTCACCACCTAGCTACTGCCTGTCACAAAGTAGCTACTGCCAGTCACCACCTAGCTACTGCCAGTCACCACCTAGCTACTGCCAGTCACAAACAGCTACTGCCAGTCACCACCTAGCTACTGCCAGTCACCACCTAGCTACTGCCAGTCACCACCAGCTACTGCCAGTCACCACCTAGCTACTGCCAGTCACCACCTAGGTACTGCCAGTCACCACCTAGCTACTGCCTGTCACAAAGTAGCTACTGCCAGTCACCACCTAGCTACTGCCAGTCACCACCTAGCTACTGCCAGTCACAAAGTAGCTACTGCCAGTCACCACCTAGCTACTGCCAGTCACCACCTAGCTACTGCCCAGTCTCCACCTAGCTACTGCCAGTCACCACCTAGCTACTGCCCAGTCACCACCTAGCTACTGCCAGTCACCACCTAGCTACTGCTAGTCACCACCTAGCTACTGCCAACCAATCTATGGTGTGATGTCTGGCATCACTAGACTATATGGTGTATAACTCAGCTGAATCAAGCAACACACAGATAAAACAGAAAACACAACAGCTAGCCAAAGCTTTGTCCTGACCTAGAGCACATTGCGTTCCTACATAACATCGTCCTCCAGGACAGAAGACGATTAATGGAATATTTAATCGAGAGAAAATTGTGAGCAGAGTCCAAAGGATCTATCTATTTACTGTACCTAACACTAATTAAACTTGGAGCAGGCAGACATGGTCATCCTAAACCAAGAAGGTGTCAAATACAGAGGCCATCGACAGTATAATCATTAACAGTATAATAAGTGGTCACAAGGCCCCTTTCTAATTTTACCTACCAGCTTTATAGTGGAAATAATGACTCTAGCTGGAGGGGTTATGGAGAGAGACTTCCAGACAAACACACACAAGCATCTCAGAGGCAGGCAACAGGGCCTGACAATCATAGCTATGCAAACAAGCTTCCAGTCCCGTATTACATTATGATGTGTGTGTGTCCCTCCATCAATAGTAATGTCAGCGGAGTTCTCTGTCTGTATCTCTGTAACACATCTTACAAACAGACTTGCCAATGCTGGACCAGGACAGGCTGTTGATAATATAACAATTCACTGGACCAGGACAGGCTGCTGAGAAGGTTCCTTGGTGTCCACATCACCAACAAACTAACAAGGTCCAAGCACACCAAGACAGTCGTGAAGAGGGCACAACAAAACCTATTCCTCCTCTGGAGACTGAAAATATTTGGCATGGGTCCTTAGATCCTCAAAATGTTCTACAGCTGCACCATTGAGAACATCCTGACTGGTTGCATCACTGCCTGGTATGGCAACTGCTCGGCCTCCGAACGCAAGGCACGACAGAAGGTAGTGCTTACGGCCCAGTACATCACTGGGGCCAAGGTTCCTGCCATCCAGGATCTCTATGCCAGGCGGTGTCAGAGGAAGGCCCTAAAAATTGTCAAAGACTCCAGCCACCCTAGTCATAGACTGTTCTCTCTGCTGCCGCACAGCAAGCGGTACAGGAGCGTCACGTCTAGGTCCAAGAGGCTTCTAAACAGCTTCTACCCCCAAGCCATAAGACTCCTGAACATCTAATCAAATTCCTACCCAGACTATTTGCATTGCCCCCCCCCCCATCTATGCATAGTCACTTTAATAACTTTACCTACATGTACATATTACCTCAACTAACCGGTGCCCCCGCAGATTGACTCTGTACCGGTAACCCCCTGTGTATAGTCTTGCTATTGTTATTTTACTGCTGCTCTTCAATTACTTGTTACTTTTATTTTTCATTCTTACTCAGATTTTTTTTAAACTGCATTGTTGGTTAGGGGCTCGTAAGTAAGCATTTCACAGTAAGGTCTACACCTGTTGTATTCAGAGCATGTGACTAATAAAATTTGATTTGAATTGAATATAATAATTCACTGGACCAAGACAGGCTGCTGAGAATACACTATATATACAAAAGTATGCAGTCACCCCTTAAAATGAGTGGATTGGGCTATTTCAGCCACACCCATTGTAGAATGGTCCATATTGAAGAGCTCAGTGACTTTCAATGTGTCACCATCATAGGATGCCACCTTTCCAACAAGTCAGTTCATCAAATTTCTGCCCTGCTAGAGCTACCGTACTCAATAGTAAGTGCTGTTATTGTGAAGTGGAAACGCCTAGGAGCAACAAAGGCTCAGCCACGAAGTGGTAGGCCACACAAGCTCAGAGAACGGGACTGCTGAGTGCTGAAGCGCTAGGCACGTAAAAAATGGTCTGTCCTCGATTGCAACACTCCAAACTGCATCTAGAAGCAACGTCAGCACAATAACTGTTCGTCGGGAGCTTCATGAAGGGGTCCCATGGGCGAGCAGCCGCACACAAGCCTAAGATCATCATGCGCAATGCCAAGTGTCAGCTGCAGTGGTGTAAAGCTTGCCGCCATTGGACTCTGGAGCAGTTGAAACACATTATCTGGAGTGATGAATCATGCTTCACCCTCTGGCAGTCCGATGGACAAATCTGGGTTTAGCGGATGCCAGGAGAACACTCCCTGCCCGAATGTAAATTGACAACTGTAAAGTTTGGTGGAGGAGGAATAATGGTCTGGGACTGTTTTTCATGGTTCGGGCTAGGCCCCTTAGTTCCAGTGAAGGGAAATCTTAACGCTACAACATACAATGACATTCTAGACAATTATGTGCTTCCAACTTTGTGACAACAATTTGGGGAAGGCCCTTTCCTGTTTCAGCATGACAATGTCCCTGTGCACAAGGCGAGGTCCATACAGAATGGTTTGAGATGATCAGTGTGGAAGAACTTGACTTGCCCTTACAGAGCCCTGACCTTAACCCCAATCGAACACCTTTGGTATGAATTGGAACGCTGACTGTGATCCAGGCCTAATCGCCCAACATCAGTGCCCAACCTAACTAATGTTCTTGTGGCTGAATGGAAACAAATCCCCACAGGAATGTTCCAACATTTAGTGGAAAGCATTCCCAGAGGAGTGGAGGCTGTTATAGCAGCAAAGGGGAGGCCAAATCCATATTAATGCCCATGATCTTTGGAATGGGGTGTCCACATACTTTTGATCATGTTGTTAATGAAAATTCACTGCCATGGAACAAATTGAATTCAGACAGAAAATAAAATAAAAAACCTTAGCAGGACTCTCAGGGTAGTAAAAATGATCAAATTAAATGTGCTCTTTGACACCACACAATCAGAGAATCCTAATATTTTCCCCTCAATTTTTTTCATCATCTTCCCAGGTCTTAAGACAGGGCCAATGAAATCAAACCCAATCAGGGAGACTAATGGTGATTGTTTGGTTGAGGGTCAGCGTTTAGGGTGGGTTCAGATGACCTGCCAGGCAGAGCAGGAAATGCGTGCAGACAGACCACAACCAACACAAATACAGTTGAAGTTGGAAGTTCACATACACTTAGGTTGGAGTCATTAAAACTCATTTTTCAACCACTCCACAAATTTCTTGTTAATCAAACTATAGTTTTGGCAAGTCGGTTAGGACATCTACAAAGTGCATGACACAAGTCATTTTTCCAAAAATTGCTTACAGACAGATTATTTCACTTATAATTCACTATATCACAATTACAGTGGGTCAGAAGTTTACAACTTGGAACATTCCAGAAAATGATTTCATGGCTTTAGAAGCTTCTGATAGGCTAATTTACATAATTTGAGTCAATTGGAGGTGTACCTGTGGATGTATTTCAAGGCCTACCTTCAAGCTCAGTGCCTCTTTGCTTGACATCATGGGAAAATCAAAAGAAATCAGCCAAGACCTCAGAAAATAAATTGTAGACCTCCACAAGTCTGGTTCATCCTTGGGAGCAATTTCAAAACACCTGAAGCTACCACGTTCATCTGCACAAACAATAGTACGCAAGTATAAACACCATGGGACAACGCAGGCGTCATACCGCTCAGGAAGGAGACGCGTTCTGTCTCCTAGAGATGAATGTACTTTGGTGCAAACATTGCAAATCAATCACAGAACAACAGCAAAGGACCTTGTGAAGATGCTGGAGGAAACCGGTACAAAAGTTTAAAAGCTTAAATAAATATTTCCCTCTACTATTATTCTGACATTTCACATTCTTAAAATTAATTGGTGATCCTAACTGACCTAAGACAGGGAATTTTTACTACGATTAAATGTCAGGAATTGTGGAAAACTGAGTTTAAATGTATTTGGCTGAGGTGTATGTAAACTTCCGACTTCAACTGTATATACACACAAACAAATACACACAATGCCACACTTGACCTATATAACTCAATAGACCCACTAAGATGATACTGTATGAGTAGATAGGTTTCTGAGAAACGATCCAGGTTCAATATCACATCATGATAATCTTGTTAGCCAGTCATTACCTTTAAATGACCCTAACAGTGACCGAAGGCCTTCCTTTGAACAGGAAGGTAACATTGAACGGTAAGTAGCACACAGTACAGATCTGACGTCACTGTCAGCAGACTGGCACACACGAACACACACACAGACAGACAGAGAGAGAGAGAGAGAGAGAGAGAGAGAGAGAGAGACAGAGAGAGAGAGAGAGAGAGAGAGAGAATTGCCCAGAAAACATTCAGCACAGAGGACAGTTTAATGTCAGCATACAGATAGAGACATTCCACAAGAAGAGCTCATCTTGCCAAACTACCATCCATCACACATATAACATACAGAACCCAGCACACTGCATGGAATCACGTCACCAAGATTCTAGAATGAGATCATTCCAAAAGAACACTATCGATTACCATCAAACTTTATCAGACAGACAGACACGACTGTTGTATCTGTATAGAGTATCTGTATAGAGACCACACACCATGCAGGATTACGTACTGTCCGGCACTGAATGATCTGGTCATCCATGAACCCTGAACAATTGGTCTGTGCTACGTGCCACTCCACTGTCTTCTGATGTACTTATATACACCAGTGGTGGGCTCAGCCTATTCCCTATATAGTGAACTACTTTTGACCAGACCCCTATGGGCCCTGGCCAAATGTAGTTCACGATATTGTGAAAAGTGTGCATTTTGGGATGCACATTTGGCCTAATGGTCAGTTGTTCATGAGGAGGATACTGTAACTGGGGCCTGGGGTAGTGAGCTGAGTGAATATCAACAGAGGTCATGTATTAACAGTTAGAGCTATAGCACCACCCCAAGCACTTCTTTCTTTCTCCTTTTCTGGAAAACGTTTCTGTTTACAACACTTTGTCAGCACAGGCTGTGTGTGTGTTTGGTGTGTGTTTGGTGTGTGTGTGTGTTTGGTGTGTGTGTGTTTGGTGTGTGTTTGGTGCGTGCTTGGTATGTGTGTGTGTGTGTTTGGTGTGTGTGTGTTTGGTGTGTGTGTGTTTGGTGTGTGTGTGTTTGGTGTGTGTTTGTGTGCTTGGTATGTGTGTGTGTTTGGTGTGTGTGTGTTTGGTGTGTGTTTTGTGTGTGTGTGTTTGGTGTGTGTGTGTTTGGTGTGTGTTTGGTGCGTGCTTGGTATGTGTGTGTGTGTGTTGGTGTGTGTGTTTGTGTGTGTGTGTGTGTGTGTGTGTTTGGTGTGTGTGTGTTTGGTGTGTGTTTGGTGCGTGCTTGGTATGTGTGTGTGTGTGTTTGGTGTGTGTGTGTTTGGTGTGTGTGTGTTTGGTGTGTGTGTGTTTGGTGTGTGTGTGTTTTGGTGTGTGTGTGTTTGGTATGTGTTTGGTGCGTGTTTTGGTATGTGTTTTGGTGTGTGTTTGGTGTGTGTGTGTTTGTTTGTGTGTTTGGTGTGTGTTTGGTGTGCTTGGTATGTGTTTTGTGTGTTTGGTGTATGTGTTTGGTGTGTGTTTGGTGTGTGTTTGGTGTGTGTTTGGTGTGTGTTTGGTGTGTGTGTGTTTGGTGTGCGCATGGTGTGTGGTTGTGTGTGTGTTTTTGGTGTGTGTTTGGTGTGTGTTTGGTGTGTGTTTGTGTGTTTTTGGTGAGTGTTTTGTGTGTGTTTGGTGTGTGCTTGTGTGTGTGTTTTTGGTGTGTGCTTGGTGTGTGTTTGGTGTGTGTTTGGTGTGTGCTTGGTGTGTGTTTTGTGTGTGTTTGGTGTGTGTTTGGTGTGTTGTTGTTTTCTGTTCCTCTCCACAGAGTGGCTCCTGTAGGGCAGACATGTACAGTTAGCGCCGCTAAAATAATTGATTTTCTTATTCCCTTCATCTTTTTATATCTCCATCCATCGGCTTGGCAGACTGCCATTCAAGTCTTTTTTCTTGTCATTTATTTCAGGCGTGCTAGCTATCTCTTTCGTTGTTTGCCTCTTTGTTGCCGTGGTGAGCTGTTAGCCTCTTTGTTGCCGTGGTCGAGCTGTTTGCCTCTTTGTTGCCGTGGTGAGCTGTTAGCCTCTTTGTTGCCATGGTGAGCTGTTTTCCTCTTTGTTGCCGTGGTCGAGCTGTTAGCCTCTTTGTTGCCGTGGTGAGCTTTGTTGCCGTGGTCGAGCTGTTAGCCTCTTTGTTGCCGTGGTCGAACTGTTAGCCTCTTTGTTGCCGTGGTGAGCTGTTAGCCTCTTTGTTGCCGTGGTGAGCTGTTTTCCTCTTTGTTGCCGTGGTCGAGCTGTTTTCCTCTTTGTTGCCGTGGTGAGCTGTTTTCCTCTTTGTTGCCGTGGTCGAGCTGTTAGCCTCTTTGTTGCCGTGGTCGAGCTGTTTTCCTCTTTGTTGCCGTGGTGAGCTGTTTGCCTCTTTGTTGCCGTGGTTGAGCTGTTTTCCTCTTTGTTGCCATGGTGAGCTGTTAGCCTCTGTTGCCGTGGTTGAGCTGTTTGCCTCTTTGTTGCCATGATTGAGCTGTTAGCCTCTGTGTTGCCGTGGTGAGCTGTTAGCCTCTGTGTTGTCGTGGTGAGCGTAGGAGAAGTGACTGACATGGACTAACCACTGCGTTCTGACACTGAGAGACGGATGTAGCCTGCTGTGTCCCTCTCCATACACTCAACAACATTCACAATCAAATGGCTTCCGTTAAGCCAATATATCATAATAACAAAGATACATTTAAATCCTCCAAGAGAAGAGTTGAGATGTCCTATACTATACCAACTTTTTTGCTACTGGCAACACCAGGGTTGTGGGTTTGATTCTCACATATACTGAATACGTGTCACTGTCAATGTTGACAGTTCTCTAAGTTGCTTTGGATAAAAGCATCTGCTAAATTACCATTTTATATCAAAATATTCAAGAACCATCCAAGAAACAACTTGAGATGTATCCTGTATTGACAGCTATATGATGAACATGACAAAGACCATCCATGTGGCATCCTATGCAGGACGGTAGAATAGGGAACATTGCATTCCAGTGCCTCTCCATCATCCCATGGAACCATTTCCAAGTACAGATGTAGGATCTTAATTTGATCAATCTTTTATTGCTGAGAATTTTCATGCACAGCAAGAAATGCAAACTTTAGTGTATTCAAGGTTTAAAAAGGCTTCTAAAGGTTGTTATTTCCACTTTAAAATGTCATACTGGCTTTGCCGTAACAAAACGTTTATCAACCCCTAGAAAATCTGTTCATTAATTATAATCCACATAATAATTCACATTTCCTGTTGTAGCAAACTGGCTCAAATGAAGGGTTGAGATACAATATATCCTTTATATAGGCTACAGCTTTATGATGAACATATCAAAGACCATGTGACATACTGAGCCATAAAACAGACGGGGGAACATTACATCCTAGTGCCTTGGAATCCATTTCATTAAGGCCCTTTCTTTATAAGCTGGTGATTCTAATGTGAAGACTGATTCTGTCCTAAATAGCATCATATTCCTAAATATGTGTGTGTGTGTGTGTGTGTGTGTGTGTGTGTGTGTGTGTGTGTGTGTGTGTGTGTGTGTGTGTGTGTGTGTGTGTGTGTGTGTGTGTGTGTCTTTTGTCTCTTTCCCCAATTGGGGAATTGGGTGGAGGGTGTTGGAGTGGCAAGGAAACTGGGAATTGGGTGAAGGGTGTTGGGGTGGCAAGGAAACTGTGAACTGAGGGTTGGGGTGTTGCTTTAGAGTGATTTCTCATGAGGGAGGCGGGAGGGAGGGAGGAAACAGACATTCTCTCATTGCTGTGTTCCCAGGGGGCCGAGGGTGTTGGAAGGGTCATGGAGCAAGCAGCCATTGGGGCTTTACGGACTCCGCTACTGCTCCTCTCCACTCAGAGAGGAGGAATGTCAGTTCTAGTAATTCAATTTCTATATCGTCCATAGCTCCCTCCCTCCCTCCCCCTATTACAGGCTTGCCTCAGCATCACGGCTGACATTACTGCTGGTGACTGCTGCAGACCCTGCCTCATTGGCCTTTGACCCCATGCTGCTCAATCATGGTGACCATGCTGAAGCTAGTCTTTCATGACAGAATGTTAAACACACACACACAAGGTACTGGTCATGCTAATTCAGACACTGCCTACATAACCTTGGTCCGATGTCCCCTGCCTGCTGTAACACGGAGACCATACTGGTGCAGGCCTGCCTCCTCATAGAAATAACATACTAATAGAAGCCGGTCCACGTGTTAATGAAAGACAACTTGAAGGGGAATGTCTTGTTCTAGTAATTCAATTTCTATATCGCCCATATGTTTAAAGTAAGAATTTCAGTGTACTGTTTTACACCTGTTGTATCCTGTGCACGTCACTCCCTGCCTGTTGTAGCCTTGTGTTAGTGAAAAGGACCTAAAAATGCTTGTTTAGCGAGTACCACTTCCCCCTGATTCGGCCCATACCTTGTGCTAACTCAGGACCTCTGCCTCGCTAGCACATGAGACCGCCCACCTGCAGCGTGCTACCAGTCGGTACCACGTGAAAAGATAGCTATTTACTGGTGCAAATGGGGACACTTCAGGCTGAGAAGTACGTCTCAGACATCACCATGTGCTACTCTAGCATGGTGGTGGCTGTTGTAGCTCTATGTTAGCATGGTGGTACCTGTTGTAGCCCTGTGTTAGCATGGTGGTGGCTGTTGTAGCCCCGTGTTAGAATGGGGGTGGCTGTTGTAGCCCTGTGTTAGAATGGTGGTGGCTGTTGTAGCCCTGTGTTAGCATGGTGGTGGCTGTTGTAGCCCCGTGTTAGAATGGGGGTGGCTGTTGTAGCCCTGTGTTAGCATGGTGGTACCTGTTGTAGAGCATGGTGGTGGCTGTTGTAGCCCCGTGTTAGAATGGGGGTGGCTGTTGTAGCCCTGTGTTAGAATGGTGGTGGCTGTTGTAGCCCTGTGTTAGCATGGTGGTGGCTGTTGTAGCCCTGTGTTAGCATGGTGTACCTGTTGTAGCCCTGTGTTAGCATGGTGGTGCTGTTAGCATGGTGGTACCTGTTGTAGCCCTGTGTTAGCATGGTGGTACCTGTTGTAGCCCTGTGTTAGCATGGTGGTGGCTGTTGTAGCCCCGTGTTAGAATGAGGGTGGCTGTTGTAGCCCTGTGTTAGCATGTAGCCCTGTGTTAGCCTGTTGTAGCCCTGTGTTAGCATGGTGGTGCCTGTTAGCCCTGTGTTAGCATGGTGGTACCTGTTGTAGCCCTGTGTTAGCATGGTGGTGCCTGTTGTAGCCCTGTGTTAGCATGGTGGTGCCTGTTAGCCCTGTGTTAGCATGGCGGTTACCAATGACCATGCTAACCTCTCTGCAGGCAGTCCCACTTTCACATAAGGGCTGAATCATAACACTGAATCAGACATGGATTGTTATATGGAGAGCAGAGCAGCAGTGAGCCTGGGAGAGATGAGCATGCAAGGAGGAGGAGGAGGAGGAGGAGGAGGAGGAGGAGGAGGAGGAAGTGAGTTTGGTTTGGGATTGACCAGACTGCTGAGGTGTTGTCAGTAGCCTGCCCTAAGCAGTTTGGTACATTCTGTAAAACCACTTCAACTATGAAACCTCCCTGCTTAACTTGTATGTGTGCTGACACACACTAGAAACGTGTTTGTGTGTTTCAGCACCATGGACAGCAGCCTGCTACTGGAAACAAGGCAACTCAATAGCCCGAGTTACTACAGTGACTCCAAGTGATACAAAGTGATGATTGCATAGGCCTCTGGATTAATTCATTTCATGAAATGTGTAAAAACAAAGATTCTCTCTAGAGATCATCATTGGTCAATTACTCTAAATGTCAATCCAAAGCACAACCTGAATTTGAATTATTAGTGTACCAGGGCTCTCCAACCCTGCTCCTGGAGAGCTACCCTCCTGTAGGGTACCACTCCAACCCTGCTCCTGGAGAGCTACCGTCCTGTAGGTTTTCACACCAACCCCAGTTGTAACTAACCTAATTCATGTTATCAACCACCTAATTATTAAAATCAGGTGCGCTAGTTTAGGGTTGGAGTGAAACCCTACAGGACCGTAGCTCTCCAGGAACAGGGTTGGAGTGAAACCCTACAGGACCGTAGCTCTCCAGGAACAGGGTTGGAGTGAAACCCTACAGGACGGTAACTCTCCAGGAACAGGGTTGGAGTGAAACCCTCCAGGAACAGGAAACCCTACAGGACAGTAACTCTCCAGGAACAGGGTTGGAGTGAAACCCTACAGGACAGTAGCTCCCCAGGAACAGGGTTGGAGTGAAACCCTACAGGATGGTAGCTCTCCAGGAACAGGGTTTGAAAGCCCGGGGTAGACCGTTGTCTAAAAACAGAACTACACTGCATTTATAGGCCACATAGCTAAATTCAAGAAATATAACGTTAAGTCATGTTTATGTCCAAAAAAAGTATACAAGGAATAACAGCTAACATGCACACAGCAAACACATTGTCTGGAGACTGATTCTTCCATGCCACGATGAAACAACAACGAAGAGCATCACAAGTTCAAGGCAAATACACACAGCTAGCCATGGGTATAGGCTTAGTAAGACCTTACCTTCACAGATATTTGAAATGTACCTGGTCGCATCAGCAGGGTTGCTGTCTTGTTAGATCTCTATTCCGACCATCACCGAGGCTGGCACGTGAGTCACCGAAGGGTCGCGGGCAGACTTGGGTGATGATGATTCGTTTATTTATGTCACTGCTTGACTGAAACCCTAACAGTTGTGTTCACTCCTCCAGTTTCACCATATGACCGAACCCCCGTATGGAAAAGTGTCCAAAACAAAACGTTACATTAATAACTATTTAATACGAACTATAACATGGATTTAAGGCATACACTAAAATATGAGTTAATAATGTCTACTAAAATCACAACGAAATTATCTCAATATGAATAGTGTTGAGTCCCCGTTGTTTGTTTGTGTCGCTCTCCTCTCGTTCCGCTATCCAACTCCTTCATATAGGATAGAAAAGTCATATAAAGGCCAATTCCAGGCTCATTTCAATTCACATGCAACGCAAAAACAAAGTATCCAAAGCTGCTTAAAATAATCTCAAAATACGTCCAAAGAAACGACAAAAAAATATATGTTCTGATAAGGCATGCAGCCCTATACCACCAGCGCCCGGTTGGACGGAGTTTGATAGGTTGTATTGTGACTGCCTGGTATCTGCTGGGTATCTTTAAAATACGGTCCTTACACCCATACCACGCAAAACAAAAGCATGTGTAACGGTCACAAAGCAGTTTTCCACAATTAGAAGTGGTCAGATTTCCTGTCCCGGGGGTCCTTTGAGAAATAACCGTCAGGGAATTGAAACTGTTCTTTCTCCCCTCCCGGTTTTGGCTCCACTGTTAGGCTTGTGGCTGCAGTTGGTTCGGTTAGTCCATCAGCGAATGTATCCCGTATTCCTGACACTCGGGTAGTCGCCCTATAATTCATGTACTGGGCGGCTTGTTCGTTATAACCCAGCTGTGTAGCGTATTTCCTCGGAAATCAGCAGGCTAAAAAATTATCGGCATTGGTGGTGCTCCAATCGAAAGCGTTGAGATTGAGACAGAAGAAAGAAACCTACGAAAATCTCACCGCTGAATAGAGTAAAGCGCGGCTGAGCAGACAGAGCAGAGAAAGTGGTCTTTAAAGTCAGCGCTCCTCGTAGCCTATGCCCAAATGTTCATGTAGTATATGGCTGTTGTAAAACTGTGACAAGTTGAATCATTACAGTATCGACTCTTGAGATGTCGACGTGAAGAGCATCCCTAAGAGTTAGATTCGACACCTCTGTCCTATTCTCATCTTCGACAGGAGGACTGTGAGATCATAGAAACGCATCACCTTAATTGCCCACTTTTCGTGAAGCGGTTATGAGCCGCTGTAAATTTATTGGCTAGACTAGTTTACTCTCACTGCAAGTTTTGTTATATTTCTGTCCATTTTGGTAGATTTCAACATTGTCTGTCTTTATAGCCTATTTCAGACATTTCTCGTGGCTGTTTGTGTATTTCAGCAGCACGGCCTCATCAACATGCGAAATGTGTCTGTTTCATCACCATGGATAACAACTTAGCTATAAGAATGCATAGGTGTTATACTCCTTACAATGCATACGGAATTATAATATAACATTTATAATAATTCATAAAACATTCATACACACTTATAAGTGTTTATAATGGCTTATTCATGAAAGTTTTTTTAAAGTGTCCGAAGAAACATTGGGAGAAAAGAGAGAGGAGAGAGCAGAAAGAGAGAGAGAGAGGAATAGCACAGAGAGGAGAGAGAAAGAGAAAGAGAAAGAGAGAGAGAGAGAGAGAGAGAGAAAGAGAGCAGAGAGAGCAGAGAGAAAGATTGAACCCAGCTATAAAGTGAGAGAGGGGCACAGAGAGAGGAAGAAACATATGTTTACCATGCCAACAAAGCCCCTTAAATTGAAACTGAATTGAAAGAGTGAAAGAGGAGAGAGTGGGAGTAGCAGCTTGAACACAGAGAGCAGAGAGAGCAGAGAGAGCAGAGAGAGCAGAGAGAAGAGAGAGAGCAGAGAGGGAAGAGAGTAGAGAGAGAGCAGAGAGGGAAGAGAGTAGAGAGAGAGCAGAGAGGGAAGAGAGGGAAGAGAGGGCAGAGAGCAGAGAGAGCAGAGAGAGCAGAGAGAGAAGAGAGGGCAGAGAGTAGAGAGAGTAGAGGGAGCAGAGAGAGCAGAGAGAGCAGAGAGAAGAGAGCAGAGGGAGCAGAGAGAACAGAGAGAGAAGAGCAGACAGAGAGAGCAGAGAGAACAGATAGAGCAGAGATAACAGAGAGAGCAGAGAGAGCATACTGGGACACATAGAACACACCCAGCCCAACCAACCAACCTGGCCAGGAGCCAAAACAAGCAGTGGTCCATCTGGTGTGCCCTAGCTGCTTTAGGATTTCAGCCAGCCTGTTAATGACCAGTGACTGGGATACTTAGCTGGTTCTGAGCCCCACTGGGCAGCAGGGTATGGCTGGGTGCTGCTGAGATGGCAGATCAGCTATACACATTATGGACATGTTAACCTTTATGTAATATCAGCCTAAAGACAAGTGATTTGTCTTAGGTCAAGAGAGGGCTTTACATGAAGAATATGTTACAATGCTGTTTTTCTAAAGGATTGCCAATGACAGGAGGATGAGGATAGGGCAAAGAGGAGTACAATATATTGCTGTCTCTAATTCCTTACTCTCTGTATTCCCTGATCATTTTAGACCAAATCAAATATTTATCACAAAAAGAGGGATTTTCATCGAAAGACCGCAATATGCATTTGTAAAAGATGCAGGGATTATCTGAAATCAAATCAAATTTTATTTGTCACATACACATGGTTAGCAGATGTTAATAGTGTAGCGAAATGCTTGTGCTTCTAGTTCCGACAATGCAGTAATAACTGGCTGAGCAAGTAATCTAACTAACAATTCCAAAAAAAACTACTGTCATACACAGTGTAAGGGGATAAAGAATATGTACATAAGGATATATGAATGAGTGATGGTACAGAGCAGCATAGGCAAGATACAGTAGATGATATCGAGTACAGTATATACATATGAGATAAGTATGTAAACCAAGTGGCATAGTTAAAGTGGCTAGTGATACATGTATTACATAAGGATGCAGTCGATGATATAGAGTACAGTATCAACGTATGCATATGAGATGAACAATGTAGGGTAAGTAACATTATATAAGGTAGCATTGTTTAAAGTGGCTAGTGATATATTTACATCATTTCCCATCAATTCCCATGATTAAAGTGGCTGGAGTAGAGTCAGTGTCATTGACAGTGTGTTGGCAGTAGCCACTCAATGTTAGTGGTGGCTGTTTAACAGTCTGATGGCCTTGAGATAGAAGCTGTTTTTCAGTCTCTCGGTCCCAGCTTTGATGCACCTGTACTGACCTCGCCTTCTGGATGGCAGCGGGGTGAACAGGCAGTGGCTCGGGTGGTTGGTGTCCTTGATGATCTTTATGGCCTTCCTGTAGCATCGGGTGGTGTAGGTGTCCTGGAGGGCAGGTAGTTTGCCCCGGTGATGCGTTGTGCAGACCTCACTACCCTCTGGAGAGCCTTACGGTTGAGGGCGGTGCAGTTGCCATACCAGGCGGTGATACAGCCCGCCAGGATGCTCTCGATTGTGCATCTGTAGAAGTTTGTGAGTGCTTTTGGTGACAAGCCGAATTTCTTCAGCCTCCTGAGGTTGAAGAGGCGCTGCTGCGCCTTCCTCACGATGCTGTCTGTGTGAGTGGACCAATTCAGTTTGTCTGTGATGTGTATGCCGAGGAACTTAAAACTTGCTACCCTCTCCACTACTGTTCCATCGATGTGGATGGGGGTGTTCCCTCTGCTGTTTCCTGAAGTCCACAATCATCTCCTTAGTTTTGTTGACGTTGAGTGTGAGGTTATTTTCCTGACACCACACTCCGAGGGCCCTCACCTCCTCCCTGTAGGCCGTCAGTCGTTGTTGGTAATCAAGCCTACCACTGTTGTGTCGTCCGCAAACTTGATGATTGAGTTGGAGGCGTGCAAAAGTCGTGGGTGAACAGGGAGTACAGGAGAGGGCTCAGAACGCACCCTTGTGGGGCCCCAGTGTTGAGGATCAGCGGGGAGGAGATGTTGTTGCCTACCCTCACCACCTGGGGGCGGCCCGTCAGGAAGTCCAGTACCCAGTTGCACAGGGCGGGGTCGAGACCCAGGGTCTCGAGCTTGATGACGAGCTTGGAGGGTACTATGGTGTTGAATGCCGAGCTGTAGTCGATGAACAGCATTCTCACATAGGTATTCCTCCTGTCCAGATGGGTTAGGGCAGTGTGCAGTGTGGTTGAGATTGCATCGTCTGTGGACCTATTTGGGCGGTAAGCAAATTGGAGTGGGTCAAGGGTGTCAGGTAGGGTGGAGGTGATATGGTCCTTGACTAGTCTCTCAAAGCACTTCATGATGACGGATGTGAGTGCTACGGGGCGGTAGTCGTTTGAAAGCTCTTTGCCACAGGAAATGTGTTACAGTAATTGTAGTTGCTTTAGAAGTTGGCTACATATATAGACTGGCTGATATACGGACATACAATAAACAGAGACAATTTGGACCGAAAGAAGTGTCCTCTTCCAACAATCCGAAAAAATATGGAAAAAGCAAATGAGACAATGTCTGGTACAAAACAGTCATTCGATTACAATCACAGACCTTTCCCAATGGGCACAGACGTCATTCAATTTCTAGTTTTGATTTACATTTAAATGAGTTGTCAACTAAAGTGAATTCAGCATGAAATCAACAAAACATCCCACTAAGTCATTGAATTTAGGGTAAAAATTGACAGAAAAAATATGAAATTCCCTTACTTTGATGAATTAATGAATCCAATCAGTTTTCTACGTTGATTCAACATCATCAAATAGCATTTTTTTGTTGAAATAAGGTGGAAACAACATTGATTCAACCAGTTTTTGCCCAGCTGCTTCTCTCAATTCAATTACAATTTAAGGGGCTTTACTGGCATGCGAAACGTATGTTTACATTGTCAAAGCAAGTGAAAAAGATAATAAAGAAAAGTGAAATAAACGAGACAAAATCAACAGTAAACATTACACTTCCAAAAGTTACAAAAGAATAAAGACGTTTCAATTGTCATATTATATATATATATATATATATATATATATATATATATATATATATATATATATATATATATATATATATACAGTGGTGTAATGATGTGCAAATAGTTAAAGTACAAAAGGGAAAATAAATAAATCTAAATATAGGTCATATTTACACAATGGTGTTTGTTCTCCACTGGTTGCCCTTTTCTCGTGGCAACAGGTCACAAATCTTGCTGCTGTGATGGCACACTGTGATATTTCACCCAACAGATATGGGAGTTTATCAAAATTTGATTTGTTTTTGAATTCTTTGTGGGTCTGTGTAATCTGAGGGAAATATGTGTCTCTAATATGGTTATACATTTGGCAGGATGTTAGTAAGTGCATCTCAGTTTCCATGTCATTTTGTGGGCAGTGTGCACATAGACTGTCTTCTCTTGAGAGCCAGGTCTGCCTTCAGCGTCCTTTCTCAATAGCAAGGCTATGCTCACTGAGTCTGTACATAGTCAAAGCTTTCCTTAAGTTTGGGTCAGTCACAGTGGTCAGGTATTCTGCCCCTGTGTTCTCTCTGTTTAGGGTCAGTCACAGTGGTCAGGTATTCTACCACTGTGTACTCTCTGTGTAGGGCCAGTCACAGTGGTCAGGTATTCTGCCCCTGTGTTCTCTCTGTTTAGGGTCAGTCACAGTGGTCAGGTATTCTGCCACTGTGTACTCTCTGTTTAGGGTCAGTCACAGTGGTCAGGTATTCTGACACTGTGTACTCTCTGTTTAGGGTCAGTCACAGTGGTCAGGTATTCTGCCACTGTGTACTCTCTGTTTAGGGTCAGTCACAGTGGTCAGGTATTCTGACACTGTGTACTCTCTGTTTAGGGTCAGTCACAGTGGTCAGGTATTCTGACACTGTGTTCTCTCTGTTTAGGGTCAGTCACAGTGGTCAGGTATTCTGCCACTGTGTACTCTCTGTTTAGGGTCAGTCACAGTGGTCAGGTATTCTGCCACTGTGTAGTCTCTGTGTAGGGCCAGTCACAGTGGTCAGGTATTCTGCCACTGTGTACTCTCTGTGTAGGGCCAGTCACAGTGGTCAGGTATTCTGCCACGGTGTACTCTCTGTGTAGGGCCAGTCACAGTGGTCAGGTATTCTGCCACTGTGTTCTCTCTGTTTAGCGTCAGTCACAGTGGTCAGGTATTCTGCCACTGTGTACTCTCTGTTTAGGGCCAGACACAGTGGTCAGGTATTCTGCCACTATGTACTCTCTGTTTAAGGCCAGTCACAGTGGTCAGCTATTCTGCCACTGTGTACTCTCTGTTTAAGACCAGACACAGTGGTCAGGTATTCTGCCACTATGTACTCTCTGTTTAAGGCCAGTCACAGTGGTCAGGTATTCTGCCACTGTGTTCTCTCTGTTTAGGGCCAGACACAGTGGTCAGGTATTCTGCCACTGTGTTCTCTCTGTTTAGGGCCAGACACAGTGGTCAGGTATTCTGCCACTATGTACTCTCTGTTTAGGGCCAGTCACAGTGGTCAGGTATTCTGCCACTGTGTACTCTCTGTTTAGGGCCAGTCACAGTGGCCAGGTATTCTGCCACTGTGTTCTCTCTGTTTAGGGCCAGACACAGTGGTCAGGTATTCTGCCACGGTGTACTCTCTGTGTAGGGCCAGACACAGTGGTCAGGTATTCTGCCACTGTGTTCTCTCTGTTTAGGGCCAGTCACAGTGGTCAGGTATTCTGCCACTGTGTACTCTCTGTTTAGGGCCAGACACAGTGGTCAGGTATTCTGCCACTGTGTTCTCTCTGTTTAGGGCCAGTCACAGTGGTCAGGTATTCTGCCACTGTGTTCTCTCTGTTTAGGGCCAGTCACAGTGGTCAGGTATTCTGCCACTGTGTTCTCTCTGTTTAGGGCCAGACACAGTGGTCAGGTATTCTGCCACTGTGTTCTCTCTGTTTAGGGCCAGTCACAGTGGTCAGGTATTCTGCCACTGTGTTCTCTCTGTTTAGGGCCAGACACAGTGGTCAGGTATTCTGCCACTGTGTTCTCTCTGTTTAGGGCCAGTCACAGTGGTCTGGTATTCTGCCACTGTGTACTCTCTGTTTAGGGCCAGTCACAGTGGTCTGGTATTCTGCCACTGTGTTCTCTCTGTTTAGGGCCAGTCACAGTGGTCTGGTATTCTGCCACTGTGTTCTCTCTGTTTAGGGCCAGTCACAGTGGTCAGGTATTCTGCCACTGTGTTCTCTCTGTTTAGGGCCAGTCACAGTGGTCAGGTATTCTGCCACTGTGTTCTCTCTGTTTAGGGCCAGTCACAGTGGTCAGGTATTCTGCCACTGTGTTCTCTCTGTTTAGGGCCAGACACAGTGGTCAGGTATTCTGCCACTGTGTTCTCTCTGTTTAGGGCCAGTCACAGTGGTCAGGTATTCTGCCACTGTGTTCTCTCTGTTTAGGGCCAGTCACAGTGGTCAGGTATTCTGCCACTATGTACTCTCTGTTTAGGGACAAATAGCATTCTAGTTCTCTCTGTGTTCTTGTAAAGTCTTTCCAATGCATCAAGTAATGATCTTTTTGGTCTAATTGTGTTGCTGTCTTGGGGCTCTGTGGGTTCTGTTTGTGTTTGTGAACAGAGCCCCAGAACCAGCTTGCTTATGGGCTCTTGTCCAGGTTAATTTCTCTGTAGGTGATGGCTTTGTTATGGAAGGTTTGGGAATCGCTTTCTTTTAGGTGGTTGTATAATTTAACGTCTCTTATATGTGGATTTTGATAAATACTGGGTATTGGCCTAATTCTGCTCTGCATGCATTATTTGGTGTTTTACATTGTACACTGAGGATATGTTTGTAGAATTCTGCATGCAGAGTCTCAATTTGGTGTTTGTCCCATTTTGTGAATTCTTGATTGGTTAGCGGTCCCCAGACCTCACAACCATAAAGGGCAATGAGCTCTATTACTGATTCAAGTATTTTTAGCCAGATCTTAATTAGTATGTTGAATTTTATGTTCCTTTTGATGGCATTGAAGGTCCTTTTGCCTTGTTTCTCAGATCGTTCACAGCTTTGTGAAAGTTACCTGTGGCGCTGATGTTTAGGCCAAGGTATGTATCGTTTTTTTGTATGATCTAGGGCAACGGTATCTAGGTGGAATTTGTGTTCGTGGTCCTGGCAACTGGACCTTTTTTGGAACACCATTATTTTTATCTTACTGAAGCACCAGAAGATCTAGGTGCTGCTGTAGGCCTTCCTTGGTTGGGGAGAGAAGCACCAGATCATCAGAAAACAGTAGACATTTGCCTTCAAATTCTAGTAGGGTGAGGCCGGGTGCTGCAGACCATTTTTGTGCCCTCGCCAATTCGCTGATATATATGTTGAAGAGGGTGCATCCCTGTCTTGGCCCCGGACCTGTGGAAAGAAATGTGTTTTTTTTCCAATTTTAACCACACACTTGTTGTTTGTGTACATGGATTTTAAAATGTAGTGTATTTTTCCCCCAACACCACTTTCCATCAATTTGTACAGCAGGCCCTCATGCCAAACTGAGTCAAAAGCTTTTTTTAAATAGACAAAGCATGAGAAGACTTTGCCTTTATTTTGGTTTGTTTGTCAATTATGTTGTGCAGATTGAATACGTGGCCTGTTGTACAGTAATTTGGTAAATAGCCAATTTGACAATTGCTCAGTAAATTGTTTTCACTGAGGAAATGTACTAGTCTGCTGTTAATGATAATGCAGAGGATTCTCCCAAAGTTGCTGTTGACGCACAACCCACGGTAGTTATTGGGGTCAAATTTGTCTCCAATTTTGTGGATTGGGGTGATTAGTCCTTGGTTCCTAATATTGGGGAAGATGCCAGAGCTGAGGATGATGTTAAAGAGTTTAAGTATAGCCAATTGGAATTTGGGGTCTGTATATTTTATCATTTTATTTAGGATACCATCAACCCCACATGCCTTTTTGGGTTGGAGGGTTTGTATTTTGTCTTGTAGCTCATTCAAGGTAATTGGAGAATCCAGTGAGTTCTGGTAGTCTTTAATAGTTTATTCTAAGATTTGTCATGATGTCGCCAGAGGGGATGGCTGATGTCTTATCTGCTCTTAACCAACCAGCTATTTAAAAAATGTTCTTTGTCACTTGTTTTGTACACAATGTTTCTGCTACTGTCTCTTATGACCAGAAAGAGCTTCAGAACTGCAATGACTCACCTCAAATTGGACAAAGAGTTTTTCTTCAACGAGTCGGGCGGGTGCGAGATACTATAGACACCCGACCAGGCCCAGATCCCCGTGATTCGCTGAAGAAGGAAACATGGAATTTTGCGGAAAAGGATCAGGGTGCCTTGTGAGGATCAGAAGACGAGGGGCTAATCTGACCTTTGCAATCCGTCCTGCTATCTAAAGTTCAATCGCTGGAAAATAAATGGGACGAACTGAAAGTACGTACAGTGGGGCAAAAACGTATTTAGTCAGCCACCAATTGTGCAAGTTCTCCCACTTAAAAAGATGAGAGGCCTGTAATTTTCATCATAGGTACACTTCAACTATGACAGACAAAATGAGAAAAAAAATCCAGAAAATTACATTGTAGGATTTTTAATGAATTTATTTGCAAATGATGGTGGAAAATAAGTATTTGGTCAATAACAAAAGTTTATCTCAATACTTTGTCATTGTCAACAAAGGGTATATACAGAGGTCAAACGTTTTCTGTAAGTCTTCACAAGGTTTTCACACACTGTTGCTGGTATTTTGGCCCATTCCTCCATGCAGATCTCCTCTAGAGCAGTGATATTTTGGGGCTGTTGCTGGGCAACACGGACTTTCAACTCCCTCCAAAGATTTTCTATGGGGTTGAGATCTGGAGACTGGCTAGGCCACTCCAGGACCTTGAAATGCTTCTTACGAAGCCACTCCTTCGTTGCCCGGGCGGTGTGTTTGGGATCATTGTCATGCTGAAAGACCCAGTTTCATCTTCAATGCCCTTGCTGATGGAAGGTTTTCACTCAAAATCTCACGATACATGGCCCCATTAATTATTTCCTTTACACGGATCAGTCGTCCTGGTCCCTTTGCAGAAAAACAGCCCCAAAGCATGATGTTTCCACCCCCATGCTTCACAGTAGGTATGGTGTTCTTTGGATGCAACTCAGCATTCTTTGTCCTCCAAACACAACGAGTTGAGTTTTTACCAAAAAGTTATATTTTGGTTTCATCTGACCATATGACATTCTCCCAATCTTCTTCTGGATCATCCAAATGCTCTCTAGCAAACTTCAGATGGGCCTGAACATGTACTGGCTTAAGAAGGGGGACACATCTGGCACTGTAGGATTTGAGTCCCTGGCGGCGTAGTGTGTTACTGATGGTAGGCTTTGTTACTTTGGTCCCAGCTCTCTGCAGGTCATTCACTAGGTCCCCCCATGTGGTTCTGGGATTTTTGCTTACCGTTCTGGTGATAATTTTGACCCCACGGGGTGAGATTATCAATGGTCTTGTATGTCTTCCATTTCCTAATAATTGCTCCCACAGTTGATTTCTTCAAACCAAGCTGCTTACCTATTGCAGATTCAGCCTTCCCAGCCTGGTGCAGGTCTACAATTTTGTTTCTGGTGTCCTTTGACAGCTCCTTGGTCTTGGCCATAGTGGAGTTTGGAGTGTGACTGTTTGAGGTTGTGGACAGGTGTCTTTTCTACTGATAACAAGTTCAAACAGGTGCCATTAATACAGGTAACGAGTGGAGGACAGAGGAGCCTCTTAAAGAAGAAGTTACAGGTCTGTGAGAGCCAGAAATCTTGTTTGTTTGTAGGTGACCAAATACTTATTTTCCACCATAATTTGCAAATAAATTCATTAAAAATCCTACAATGCGATTTTCTGGATTTTTTTCTCATTTTGTCTGTCATAGTTGAAGTGTACCTATGATGAAAATTACAGGCCTCATTCGTCTTTTTTAGTGGGAGAACTTGCACAATTGGTGGCTGACTAAATACTTTTTTGCCCCACTGTATATCCTACCAATGGGACTTTTAAAAACTGTAATATCTTATATTTCACCGAGTCGTGGCTGAACGACAACATTAAGAACCTATGCATATATGTAAACAACAGCTGGTGCACGATATCTAAGGAAGTCTCAAGGTTTTGCTTGTCTGAGGTAGAGTATCTCATGATAAGCTGTAGACCACACTATCTATCTAGAGAGTTTTCATCTGTATTTTTCGTAGCTGTCTACGTACCACCACAGACCGATGCTGGCACTAAAACCGCACTCAATGAGCTGTATACCGCCGTAAGCAAACAGAAAATGCTTATCCAGAGGTGGAGCTCCTAGTGAACAGGGACTTTAATGCATGGAAACTTATTAAATCAGTTGTACCTCATTTCTATCAGCATGTTAAATGTGCAACCAGAGGGGGAAAAAGTCTCTAGACCACCTTTACTCCACACACAGAGACGCTTACAAAGCTCTCCCTCGCCCTCCATTTGGCAAAACTGACCATAATTATATCCTTCTGATTCCTGCTTACAAGCAAAAAATTAAAGCAGGAAGCATCAGTGACTCGGCCTATAAAAAAGTGATCAGATGAAGCAGATGCTAAACTACTTGACTGTTTTGCTAGCACAGACTGGACTATGTTCCGATGGCATTGAGGAGTACACCACATCAGTCACTGGCTTCCTCAATGAGTGCATGGAGGACATCGTCCCCAAAGTGACTGTACGTACATACCCCAAATAGAAGCCATGGATTACAGGCAACATTCGCACTGAGCTAAAGGGTAGAGCAAACTATATAATTCGTGCCTTACCTTTGACGAGCTTCTTCTGTTGGCACTCCAATATGTCCCATAAACATCACAAATGGTCCTTTCGTTCGATTAATTCCGTCGTTATATCTCCAAAGTGTCCATTTATTTGGCGCGTTTGATCCAGAAAAACACCGGTTCCAACTCGCACAACATGACTACAAAATATCTAACATTGTCCAAACATTTCAAATAACTTTCCTAATACAACTTTAGGTATTTTTAACATAAATAATCGATAAAATTTAAGACGGGATAAACTGCATTCAATAGTGGATAAAAACAAAGTGGAGCGAGCTTTCAGGTCGTGCGCCCCTAACAAACAGTACACTAGACTCAACCCTCGTGCTGAACAGCCTTACTTCTTCCTTTCTCAAAGGAAAAACATCAACCAATTTCTAAAGACTGTTGACATGTAGTGGAAGCAATAGGAACTGCAAGCAAGTGCCTTAGAAATCTAGATCCACATAGAACACCCATTGAAAAGAGAGTGATCTCAAAAAAAAAAATTCCTGGACGGTTTGTCCTCAGGGTTTAGCCTGCCAAATACGTTCTGTTATACTCACATACATTATTTCCAACAGTTTTAGAAACGTCAGAGTGTTTTCTATCCAAATCTACTGATAATATGCATATCCTCGCTTCTGGGCCTGAGTAGCAGGCAGTTTACTTTGGGCATGCTTTTCATCCGGACGTGAAAATATCGCCCTCTAGCCTAGAGAGGTTAAACAGGTCAACATTCACAAGACCTCAGGGCCAGATGGATTAGCAGGACGTGTACTCCGAGCATGCACTGACCAACTGGCAAATGTCTTCAATGACATTTTGAACCTCTCCATGTCTGAGTCTGTAATACCAAACATGTTTCAAGCAGACCACCATAGTCCGTCTGTCCAAGAACACTAAGGTAACCTGCTTAAATGACTACCGACCTGGAGCACTCATGTCTGTAGCCATGAAATGCTTTGAAAGGCTGATCATGGCTCACATCAACACCATTATCCCAGAAACCCCAGACTCACTCCAGTTTGCATGCTGCACCAACAGATCCACAGATGATGCAATTGCTATTGCACTACACACTGCCATTTCACACCTGGACAAAAGGAACACCTACGTGAGAATGCTATTCATTGACTATAGCTCAAAACCATAGTGCCCTCAAAGCTCATCACTAAGCTAAGGACCCTGGGACTAAACACCTCCCTCTGCAACTGGATCTGAACTTCCTGACGGGCCACCCTCAGGTGGTAAGGGTAGGTAACAACACATCCGCCACGCTGATCCTCAACACGGGGGCCTCTCAGGGATGCTTGATCAGTTCCCTCCTGTACTCCCTATTCACTCATGACTGCACGGCCAGGCATGACTCCAACATCATCATTAAGTTTGCTGATTACACAACAGTGGTAGGCCTGATAACCAGAAACAATGAAACAGCCTATAGGGAAGAGGTCAGGGACCTGACCGTGTGGTGCAAGGACAACAACATCTCCCTCAACGTGATCAAGACAAAGGAGATGATTGTGGACTACAGGAAAAGGAGGACCGAGCAAGCCGCCATTCTGATCGATGGGGCTGTAGTGGAGCAGGTTGAGAGCTTCAAGTTCATTGGCGTCCAAATCACCAACTAACTAACATGGTTCAAGCACACCAAGACAGTCGTGAAGAGGGCACAACAAAACCTATTCCCCCCCCAGGAGACTGAAAAGATTTGACATGGGTCCTCAGATCCTCAAAAGGTTTTACAGCTGCACCATCAAGAGCAGCCTGACAGGTTGCATCACTGCCTGGTATGGCAGCTGCTCGGCCTCCGACCGCAAGGCACTACAGAGGGTAATGCGTACGGCCCAGTACATCACCGGGGCCAAGCTTCCTGCCATCCAGGACGTCTATACCAGGCGGTGTCAGAGGAAGGCCCTAAAAATTGTCAAAGACTCCAGCCACCCTAGTCATAGACTGTTGTCTCTGCTACCTCATCGCCAAGTCTTGGTCTAAAGAGGCTTCTAATCAGCTTCTACCCCCAAGCCATAAGACTCCTGAACAGCTAATCGAATCGCTACCCAGACTATTTGCATTGCCCCCCCCCCATCTACACTGCTGCTACTCTCTGTAATATCTATTCATATTCACTTTAATACAGTAACTCTACCTACATGTACATATTACCTCCGTTACCTCGACACCGGTGCCCCACTCACATTGACTCTGTACCGGTACCCCCTGTATATAGCACTGCTATTGTTATTTACTGCTGCTCTTTAATTATTTGTTATTTTTATCTCTTACTTTTTTTGTTGGTATTTTCTTAAAACTGCATTGCTGGTTAAGGGCTTGAAAGTAAGCATTTCACTGTAAGGTCTACACCTGTTGTATTCGGCGCACGTGACTAATACAATTTGGTTTCATTTTGATTTGATTTTTTTATGTATGTTTTGTTGTTTGTTCTTTGTTATAGAGCCAAAAAGATTGGGGAAGTGGTTTATCCATACATCTCCATTTGGATGGATAACTCTTTGTGATGTTGTTTGTTTAGAGTTTTCCAATTTTCCCAGAAGTGATTACAGTCTATGAATTCTTCAATTACATTGAGCTGATTTCTGACGTACTGTTCCTTTTTTCCCCGTAGTGTATTTCTGTTTTGTTTTCGTGATTCACCATAGTGAAGGCGTTCACTCAGGCTTTCTGGGTCCCTATGTTGTTGGTTGGATAGGTTTCTTAATTTCTTTCTTAGGTTTTTGCGTTCTTCATTAAACCATTTGTCAGGTTTGTTAATTTTCTTAGTTTGACAGGGAAGCTGTGAGATCAAATATACTGTTTAGATTTTTTTTTTTTTGAGGTCAGTGATAAAGTAATCTACAGTACTACTGCCAAGAGATGATCTATAGGTGTACCTATCATAGGACTCCCCTCGAAGCCTATCATTGACTATGTACATACCCAGCTTCCGACAGAGCTGCAGGAGTTGTGACCCATTTTATGTTGGTTAGGTTGTCGTATTTGGGTCAAGGGGAGCATATGGGGGAGGGAATGCTGTCACCTCCAGGTAGGTGTTTGTCCCCCTGTGTGCTGAGGGTGTCAGGTTCTTGTCCAGTTCTGGCATTTAGGTCACCACAGATTAGTACATGTCCCTGGGCCTGTAAATGGTTGATCTCCCCCTCCTAGATGGAGAAGCTATCGTCGTAAAAGTATGGGGATTTTACTGGGGGATATAGGTAGCACACATGAACACATTTCCTTATTAATTTCTAGCCAGATGTTAAATGTTCCTGTTTTGACTAATTTAATAGAGTGGGTTTGGTCTGCTCTTTACCAAATTAGCATACCCCCTGAGTCTCTTCCGCTTCACACCCGGTAGTTTGGTGGATGGGACTACAAGATCCCTGTAACCTAGATGGCAACCAGTGGGTCCGTCTCCTTTATACTATGTTTCTTGTAGGATGACAATGTCTGTATTTCCAATTTATTTGATGAAGTCTGGGTTCCTGCTCTTTAGGCCAAAGGCAGATGACCTCAGACCTTGTATATTCCAGGATGAGATAGTAAAAGCTTTGTGTTCCATAGTGTCTAGTGTTGTTTTTGTGTGGTTTAGGTCCGGACCATTACACTAGGTGTGAGCAGAGAATGTTGAGCATCTGATACATACCTCTTAGGTCGCAGGATGGGGCTTGGGCGGTGTAGCAGTGGGGGTTGGGCCTGTTGCTCTACTTATGGCCTGGGCATATGTCCTACTGTCATGTTGAGGTCCTTGCCACAGGGGCGGGGGGCATGAGGTGGGAGGAAGGGGCATAGTTCTGATATTGTGGGGTCTATATAGGGTGTTGCCAGGGTTTGCTTGGGGTGGTCATAGCTGGTTGGGGTGTGGCTGGGGATGCTGTGGTCTGGGTGTAGGTCCTCTTGGTGTGGGTTCTCTCAGTGCAGGTCCTTCAAGAGGGGTCTTGCAGGTCTGGGAGCGTGTCTCGCTGGTCTGGACAGGGTGTCTGTTGCTCTGTTGCACCTGTGTGAGGTGCTGGGGCTATGGTTGAGGGTGACGTCCTTCAGGGTCCTGGCAAAAGTTGGGATTGCTGCCTTGTTTAGGTGGACCTGGTCTGAAAGGCTGTTAAAGTCCAGGGTGGAGTGGTGGGCCAGGTAGACATTAGGTTTTGAGCCACAGTCTTGCGAAATGCTTGCATTCACCCGCTGTATGGTGGCAGGGTGAAAGTATTTTTGTGGTAGCTTGGTGGAGACAACCACTTGTGAGTTTGGGAAAGTGGAAGAAGTGGAAGAAGGCCCACCCTTTCCTGCTGGGCCCTCAGGTCATTAGTGCCCATGTGAATTATGATATGGTTCGGGGACCCTAGTCTGTCTTCTGACAACAGATCCAGGGCATGCCTAGTGTTTTGGCACCAGAGCTCAGCCACTTTGTGTTTGGGAAAACGTTTACCCTCTTGAATGTATTTGCCCTTTGAGTCGATGAGGAGCACAATCTCTGTTTTTTTGTGTGTCATTAGTGGATGTTTGTGTGTGGCGGGGGGGGTTGTCAAAATAGCTATTAGGGGAGCTGACAGGGGGGCTGTTAGGAGGGGTGGGGTCTGTTTGGTTTTTGGGGCCTGTGTTGTCTGTCCCATCGTGGTGTTGTGGTCTGGGTCTCAGCTTCTCTGGGGGAGTGTCCTGCTCTCTGTTTGTTGTGTCTTTGGCTATGCCGGATTAATTGCTATGACATGCTATTCTATAAAATACTTTCTCCATAATTAATATTACCTGATTGAGCTAATCAGGTAAATGTAATTAACTAGAGAGTCGGGCACCACAAAATAATATAAAGTTATCTTCCGAATAAACTCTTAAAGATTTAGCCATTTTTACATCAGTCAACATTAATCGTCATCTTACTTCAGTCTCATATTGTGAAAGTTGTGAAAGTTGCAAATTCTTGGTTATCTGCAAGAATCCTGGCTAACAAGTTGAATCAGCAATAGAAAATTGGGTTTAATTATTTATTTACTAAATACCTAACAAATCACACAGAATTACATATACAAAGAATTAATTATACCTGGAGAATTCTTTATGTCATAGGAAATGTCCCTAGCGGGCGGAACAGATATGACAGCTTGTTACACAAAGGAAAAGGGGTGGGGTTTGAGTGAAAGAGCGGGAGACTGGGGAACAAAGGGGAGAAGCTGTGCTATCGTAAATACAGTATCTTATGCATTCTAAATTACCGCCCATTTGGAAAAGGAAAATGCAATAAATATTTATTCTGAGCTGCGCTTCAGTAGGTTGGTGGTAGATGGAAGGCCGTGTTGCCAAACCGAGACCTTTGTCGTCTGAAGAATGTCTCTGGTGGTCACTTGAATAAGTTGTAGTAACGTCGTTGTGTGGTAGAACGCCGTTGTGTGGTAGATGGGATACTCTGTCTGTTACTTCCTAACCTGCGTTTGCAGCTGCAGTCGCCAACTCAACGGCTAGGAGGTATCACTTCTGTCGTGAATAAGAGTTCAAAGTTCATACCATTCGCAACCAAAGCTCATGCTGATGTTGGCTTCGTTCTGTAGTTTTTTTCTGAACCCCTCTGACATGGGATCGTCATCTCATGTCCGCGGAACAGATGGTTATGATGTAGTCAAGAGCTTATATAGGAAGGAAGAGGAGGGTGTGTTCGAAAAGTATTACAGCCTTTGTCCCTTCACAGGGGAGGGCCACTGATTGACCAGCCTTATCTTATGAAAATCCAAATCTCAAATTTTAGAAGCTAAAATCACATTTAATCCCATCACAAATAATTTAAAATTCAAACATTTACATTGAACAACAATTCCATGTGAATCTGATAACTCTGATGTGTAGACTTTCCACTGTGGAGTTTATGTCATCTTATCATTGATGAGAATGTCTCAGATGACAAACGAACTGACATCATATTCATTAAGTACCACTGCATATGTTCAATTGTTCGGATTACTATTAATATAGTTCATTTCCCCCCAACTTCTGATGTTCCCAGAATCTCTATGTTAACCAAGGGTTTTGCAAATGTAACCTTAGTAGGGTATAGAGAGGAAAAAGGGGGGAAGAGGTATTTATGACTGTCATAAACCAACCCCCAGGCTAACGTCATGACACTGTCACACCTCAGCTTATTCACTTCATCATTCAGTGCCATGTGTGCCTCTTTAAATTATCTCACCTCAGTCCATAGAGCAGCCAGCTCACTCAGACATCCGTCCAACTCCACATTCTGCCGTCCAGGTCGTGTTGGGGGGGTTTGTTCTGTCTGTATGTTTCTCTTTTGAAGAACATATCAAGACCAGTTCAAGGACAGATTTTTTCCATCTACGTAACATTGCAAAAATCAGAAACTTTCTGTCCAAAAATGATGCAGAAAAATGTATCTTTTGTCACTTCTAGGTTAGACTACTGCAATGCTTTACTTTCCAGCTACCCGGATAAAGCACTAAATAAACTTCAGTTAGTGCTTAAATACGGCTGCTAGAATCCTGACTAGAACTAGAAGCCTGTGTTTCAGACATAAGGAAGTGGATGGCGGCAAATGTTCTACTTTTAATCTCCGACAAAACAGAAATGCTTGTTCTAGGTCCCAAGAAATAAAGAGATCTTCTGTTGGATCTGACAATTAATCTTGGTGGTTGTACAGCCGTCTCAAATAAAACTGTGAAAGACCTCGGCGTTACTCTGGACCCTGATCTCTCTTTTGACAAACATATCAAGACTGTTTAGAGGACAGCTTTTTTCCATCTACGTAACATTGCAAAAATCAGAAACTTTCTGTCCAAAAATGATGCAGAAAAATTAATCCATGCTTTTGTCACTTCTAGGTTAGACTACTGCAATGCTCTACTTTCCGGCTACCCGGATAAAGCACTAAATAAACTTCAGTTAGTGCTAAACACGGCTGCTAGAATCTTGACTAGAACCAAAAAAATGTATCATATTACTCGGGTGCTAGCCTCTCTACACTGGCTTCCTGTTAAGGCAAGGGCTGATTTCAAGGTTTTACTGCTAACCTACGAAGCATTACATGGGCTTGCACCTACCCATCTTTACAATTTGGTTCTGCCGTACATACCTACACGTACGCTATGGTCACAAGATGCAGGCCTCCTTACTGTCCCTAGAATTTCTAAGCAAACAGCTGGAGGCAGGGCATTCTCCTATAGAGCTCAATTTTTATGGAATGGTCTGCCTACCCATGTGAGAGATGCAGACTCAGTCTCAACCTTTAAGTCTTTACTGAAGACTCATCTCTTCAGTAGGTTCTATGACTGGGTGTCGTCTGGCCCAGGAGTGTGAAGGTGGATGGAAAAGCACTGGAGCAACGAACCACCCTTGCTGTCTCTGCCTGGCTGGTTCCCCTCTCTCCACTGAGATTCTCTGCCTCTAACCCTATTACAGGGATTGAGTCACTGGCTTACTGGTGCTCTTCCATGCCGTTCCTGGGAGGGGTGCGTCACTTGAGTGGGTTGAGTCACTGACGGGATCTTCCTGTCCGGGTAGGCGCCCCACCTTGGGTTGTGCCGTGGCGGAGATCTTTGTGGGCTGTACTCGGCCTTGTCTCAGGATGGTAAGTTGGTGGTTGAAGATATCCCTCTAGTGGTGTGGGGGCTGTGCTTTGGCAAATTGGGTGGGGTTATATTCTGCCTGTCTGCCGTTCGGGGGTATCGTTGGATGGGGCCACAGTGTCTCCCGACCCCTCCTGTCTCAACCTCCAGTATTTATGCTGCAATAGTTTGTGTTGGGGGGCTAGGGTCATTCTGTTATATCTGGAGTATTTCTCCTGTCTTATCCGGTGTCCTGTGTGAATTTAAGTATGCTCTCTCTAATTCTCTCTCTTTCTCTCTCTCCTTTTCTCTTTCTTTCTTTCTCTCTCTCAGAGGACCTGAGCCCTAGGACCATGCCTCAGGACTACCTGTCTTCATGACTCCTTGCTGTCCCCAGTCCACCTGGCCGTGCTGCTGCTCCAGTTTCAACCCTCCAGTTTCATGCCCTTCTTACATCAGCTGATGTTACAAAGTGCTGTTCAGAAACTCAGCATAAAACCCCAAACAGCAAGTAATGCAGGTGTAGTAGCACGGTGGCTCGGAAAAACTCCCTATAAAGGCCGGAACCTAGAAAGAAACCTAGAGAGGAACCAGGCTATGAGGGGTGGCTGTGCCGGGTGGAGATTAAAGCAGAACATGGCCAAGATGTTCAAATGTTCATAGATGACCAGCAGGGTCAAATAATAATAATCACAGTGGTTGTAGAGGGTGCAACAGATCAGCACCTCAGGAGTAAATGTCAGTTGGCTTTTCATAGCCAATCATTCAGAGTATCTCTACCTCTGGGACAGGTAGCACGTCAGGTGAACAGGTCAGGGTTCCATAGCCGCAGGCAGAACAGTTGAAACTGGAGCAGCAGCACGGCCAGGTGAACAGGTCATTGTTCCGTAGCCGCAGGCAGAACAGTTGAAACTGGAGCAGCAGCACGGCCAGGTGAACAGTTCAGGGTTCCGTAGCCGCAGGCAGAACAGTTGAAACTGGAGCATTACACTTACAAAAGTTCCAAAAGAATAAAGACATTTCAAATGTCATATTACAGATTTTTACAATCACTTTGGCACTAATTTCGGAACCTTGATACCATTTTTCAAAACTCTAGCCACAAAACTTATAACCAATGATCAAAATGCTAATTTTTCAAAACTCTAACGCTTTTTCTAATTGCTTGGATACAATACACATAAAGCTAAGATCATTTGTTAATTGAACTAAAATCACCTGTTCAAAATGAGGTGTATTACCATTTCACTGTCCTAGTCCAGATTGTCCTAGTCCCGACCCCCACCCCCACTGTCCATCTCTAGGCCCCCAGCCCCACTGTCCTAGTCCAGAACCCCACCCACACTGTCCTAGTCCAGACTGTCCTAGTCCAGACTGTCCAGTCTTGTCCTGTCATGTCCCACCCCGTCCTGTCCTGTCATGTCCTACCCCATCCTGTCCTGTCCCACCCCATCCTGTCCTGTCATGTCCTAACCCGTCCTGTCCTGTCATGTCCCACCCCATCCTGTCCTGTCATGTCCTACCCCGTCCTGTCCTGTCATGTCCCACCCCGTCCTGTCCTGTCATGTCCTACCCTGTCCTGTCCTGTCATGTCCCACCCCGTCCTGTCCTGGCTTAGCCGAGCACAGTATAGTATGCTGGGATGTTCCAGGAGGAGTGACTGGCTTGTTCCAGGAGGAGTGACTGGCTTGTTCCAGGCTGAATAATGTCAGTGAGGGCCTCAAGCTTTCTGGTCCCAGTTCAACTCACTGTCCCAGTCTCTAGTAATGTCTCCCTTTCTCTCTCTCGATCTCTCTTTCTCTTTCTCTTTCTCTCTCTCTCTCTCTCTCTCTCTCTCTCTCTCTCTCTCTCTCTCTCGCTCTCTCTCTCTCGCTCTCTCGCTCTCTCACTCTTTCAATCTCTCTGTTTCGCTCTCTCGCTTTCTCGCTCTCTCGCTCTTTCTAGCTCTCTGTTCCTCTCTCTTTTCTCTAGTTCACAGCCTTCTTTTGTGGCTTGTCTTTTGTGTCGCTACTGTGTCAGTGGCGGAAGGAAGGAACTGGAGCTAGTAGAAGCAGCCTGTAGAGTCTCAGCCAGCTACGTGTGGGCCTGCCTGGTGCATTGTCATGTCTCTCAGGCTATAAGACACAGCAGCCCCATGGCTTCAGGGCACAGCCCATCATTACATTACCCATGCTGCCTCTCTGCTACTCTTAACCCCTCCCTCACTCTCTCTCTCCCTCCATCCCCTGCTGACCTTTTCGGTAAACAAGAAGGTGTCCATGTATCTTCATTGAGAAAAACACAACGCTATTGACAGCCTTCTGATTGTATCTTCCTCTAACCCTGGAGGGGTGGGTAATGGTTGGGATTAATGGTGGGTTATCTGACACACACACACACACGCGCGCACACGCACACACAAAGAAGAGGGAAGGACAATAGTGAGGGAGACATTGTGCCTCCACCTGTTTGAATTAGCCTCCTGAAAAGCCAGGTGAAAGCCAGGTGAAAGCCAGGTGAACGCCAGGTGAACGCCAGTTGAAAGCCAGGTGAAAGCCAGATGAGAGCCAGGTGAAAGCCATGTGAAAGCCAGGTGAAAGCCAGGTGAATGCCAGGTGAAAGTCAGTTGAAAGCCAGGTGAAAGCCAGGTGAAAGCCAGGTGAAAGTCAGGTGAAAGCCAGGTGAAAGCCAGGCAAAAGCCAGGTGAAAGCCAGGTGAAAGCCAGGTGAAAGCCAGGTGAAAGCCAGGTGAAAGTCAGGTGAAAGCCAGGTGAAAGTCAGGTGAAAGCCAGGTGAAAGCCAGGTGAAAGTCAGTTGAAAGCCAGGTGAAAGCCAGGTGAAAGCCAGGTGAAAGTCAGTTGAAAGCCAGGCAAAAGCCAGGCGAAAGCCAGGTGAAAGTCAGGTGAAAGCCAGGTGAAAGCCAGGTGAAAGTCAGTTGAAAGCCAGGTGAAAGCCAGGTGAAAGCCAGGTGAAAGTCAGGTGAAAGCCAGGTGAAAGTCAGTTGAAAGCCAGGTGAAAGTCAGTTGAAAGCCAGGCGAAAGCCAGGCGAAAGCCAGGCGAAAGCCAGGTGAAAGTCAGGTGAAAGCCAGGTGAAAGTCAGGTGAAGACTGGTGAAAGCCAGGTGAAAGTCAGGTGAAAGCCAGGTGAAAGTCAGGTGAAGACTGGTGAAAGTCAGGTGAAAGCCAGGTGAAAGTCAGGCGAAAGCCAGGTGAAAGCCAGGTGAAAGCCAGGTGAAAGCCAGGTGAAAGTCAGGTGAAGACTGGTGAAAGTCAGGTGAAAGCCAGGTGAAAGCCAGGTGAAAGCCAGGTGAAAGTCAGGTGAAGACTGGTGAAAGTCAGGTGAAGACTGGTGAAAGCCAGGTGAAGGAGGATTGTTTGTTCCTTGAAAACCAACACCTGGTGAGATCGATAGCACGATACCGGCTTTCAGTAACAAGGACAAAAAGCTAAATATGTGTGTGTCTTACTCCAGATTAAAATAATTACTCTACAAGGACTAACATTGGCATATTCATAAAAATGTTCTCATTAATTATGAATATTTCTGTTTCCGTTATTACAGGCCTTTCTGTCAGTGAAATTTGTTGTTGATTAGACAGTAAAATCAATGAAAGCATCATCTGCAGAAGAACGTGAGAGTCTGTTTTGATATCATGTCACAACAAACTAAAATAACAACATTTTTTTGTGTTATTTCCTCAGATCATAATCTCAAAGCAGTTGTCATGGTGAAAGGTCCCAGAGTTTTGACTGGTCAGGTGATGCGGTGCTAGAATGGCTCACGTACACGTTGTGGCTGGTCTTCTGCCTGATCAGACAGATAGCAACCAAGGTCAGAGTTTGAGCATCAGACTTCCCTTAAATCCAGCCATACATCCCCAATTGGCCTATGAGGCCAAAACCAGAGGAGATTGAATAGGCAATAAAACTCAGTTAGTCTGTCTGGATTGCCATTGATAATGTCCATGGTCCATTAGGATCAATTATGGACTGGCAGATGTCGAAAACCGTGCTTGACCCGAGGGCTTAATGAAAACAATTGAATTTTGGTCAACAAACATAATGTCGTTAAACCAGATAAAGAGTCAGGGGTCACATGGGATTTCCTTTAAAAGACTAGAAAGAGAGTGAGAGGGATGAGACAGGTTCTCAGAGACAGAGAGAGACACAGGCCAGAGGAGAGACACCAACCAAGAAGAGACAGGAAACAGAAAAAGAAGAAGACGGTGTTCGATGGCATTCAATCGAGAGAAAAAGAGACTAGTTAGAAAAAGATGAGGAACTGAGAAGACAGGATACTGTGAAAAAAACGGATAACCCACTAACCAGACATTGGCATGAGGAACCACCTGGAGAAATAAGGAGAAAGAGAAGAGAGCGTTACTGTGAAAAAACAACTGGTAGACAAGAGAATGAGAGGCACTTCAGATGCTCTTTGTGAGGACTGAGTTACACTGAGACTAACAGACCAAACAACCAACTAACCAACTCATCATCCAACTGACACCGGCTAACTGACCAACCGACTAACCAACCCACCAACCCAGACAATAGTCTCTGCACAGTATGCGCCTCTTCAACAAGAACCTGAGGCTGCAGGACGTGACTCTGATGTACCTGACCGTCTTAGCCACCCTGGTGGTGATCCTGGTAGCCTCCTACCAGGTAGATCCTGCTGCCAGCCCATCCAGGGGAGGATCCACCCCAACCTCCACCTCCACACCGGTGCAGCTGCCCTACCATATGCCCCTGGACCCCCGCGGACACCTCCATCTCTCTTGGAACATCTCCTACCCCCTCCAGGAGCTGTATCTGGAGGTGCGCTGCAGTGAAATGAAACATGGCCTGGTCCTGGGAATGTCCGACCGCGGGGAGCTCACCAACGCTGACCTGGTGGTCCTCTGGGACGACGGCCACCAGTCCTTCTTTGGGGTAAGGAAGTGGCATATTGTAATGACTAGTCCTACTTTGGTGTAAGGAAGGGTACTAGTCCTAGTTTGGAGAAAGGAAGGGCACTAGTCCTAGTTTGGAGAAAGGAAGGGCACTAGTCCTAGTTTGGAGAAAGGAAGGGCACTAGTCCTAGTTTGCGTCCAAATAACATTCTATTTCCTATGAGGTGACTTATTTTAAACCAGGGTTATGGTCAGAAGAAGTGTACTATATAGGGAATAGCATTTGGGTCCTGTTCTGTTGCTTTCAATAAGGGGTGCTTCTGCTAGTATAAGAGAGACAGTGGCTCAATGTGTTTCCAATGACTTGGCAGGTTCATTAGAGAGTGTGATGTTTACCAAGGTTGAGGGCTTCATTCCCACATGGAAGGGATAATGCTGTAGCTCAGTGGTGTTTTCCTTATTCAATCTGATTCAGAGTGCAGTGCTGCCTACAGGGCAGAACAAATGTGAATGATTGCGTGAAAGAAAGCACAACGCCTAACCTTAACCAATTAGGATTACTTGCCTAAATTTAACCAATCCCATTTGTTTCTGCCCTCGAGGCAGAGCTGCCCCCAGAACAAGATTGAGTAAGAAACACGCCAATCTGCCACATTGTGGCTGGTACCCGTTATATTGCTTTACGTAAGAGCTGGTTCTGTTGGTGGTAGACTGCCAGGCAGGATGTGTCCACATCCTCCTAAAGTAGAGAATAAATAAGACCATTGAAATGGGCATTTGTTGCATATCAAACTTTTGACAAGATTAGGAATTAATAGATCCAAACTGCATGGACAAAAAAAGACATTGAATGTTGAATGTTGACATCATGTGAAAACCAATTTCTGGAAATGCTGTATACTCAATAAACTAGTAGAAACTTGTGATCATCCAAATGTTTTCCCCCACCAAGGGAAAATATACTTTTCTCAAAATAAACATTTAATGTCTGCTAAATTTTGCAATGCTCTCAAAAGAACATCTCACTTTCCATGTGAGGACAGGAGTCTTATAATAGGAAGGATCCCAGCCTACTGTCTGTCTATGTGGGATGATATCCTCTTCCCAGCCTACTGTCTGTCTATGTGGGATGAGATCCTCTTCCCAGCCTACTGTCTGTCTATGTGGGATGAGATCCTCTTCCCAGCCTACTGTCTGTCTATGTGGGATGAGATCCTCTTCCCAGCCTACTGTCTGTCTATGTGGGATGAGATCCTCTTCCCAGCCTACTGTCTGTCTATGTGGGATGAGATCCTCTTTCCAAGTCATATGTCTGTCTATGTGGGATGAGATCCTCTTCCCAGCCTACTGTCTGTCTATGTGGGATGAGATCCTCTTCCCCAGCCTACTGTCTGTCTATGTGGGATGAGATCCTCTTTCCAAGTCATATGTCTGTCTATGTGGGATGAGATCCTCTTCCCAGCCTACTGTCTGTCTATGTGGGATGATATCCTCTTCCCAGCCTACTGTCTGTCTATGTGGGATGAGATCCTCTTCCCAGCCTACTGTCTGTCTATGTGGGATGATATCCTCTTCCCAGCCTACTGTCTGTCTATGTGGGATGAGATCCTCTTCCCCAGCCTACTGTCTGTCTATGTGGGATGAGATCCTCTTCCCCAGCCTACTGTCTGTCTATGTGGGATGATATCCTCTTCCCAGCCTAATGTCTGTCTATGTGGGATGATATCCTCTTCCCAGCCTACTGTCTGTCTATGTGGGATGAGATCCTCTTCCCCAGCCTACTGTCTGTCTATGTGGGATGAGATCCTCTTCCCCAGCCTACTGTCTGTCTATGTGGGATGAGATCCTCTTCCCCAGCCTACTGTCTGTCTATGTGGGATGAGATCCTCTTCCCCAGCCTACTGTCTGTCTATGTGGGATGATATCCTCTTCCCAGCCTACTGTCTGTCTATGTGGGATGATATCCTCTTCCCCAGCCTACTGTCTGTCTATGTGGGATGATATCCTCTTCCCCAGCCTACTGTCTGTCTATGTGGGATGAGATCCTCTTCCCCAGCCTACTGTCTGTCTATGTGGGATGATATCCTCTTCCCCAGCCTACTGTCTGTCTATGTGGGATGAGATCCTCTTCCCAGCCTACTGTCTGTCTATGTGGGATGATATCCTCTTCCCAGCCTACTGTCTGTCTATGTGGGATGAGATCCTCTTCCCCAGCCTACTGTCTGTCTATGTGGGATGATATCCTCTTCCCAGCCTACTGTCTGTCTATGTGGGATGATATCCTCTTCCCAGCCTACTGTCTGTCTATGTGGGATGATATCCTCTTCCCCAGCCTACTGTCTGTCTATGTGGGATGATATCCTCTTCCCAGCCTACTGTCTGTCTATGTGGGATGATATCCTCTTCCCCAGCCTACTGTCTGTCTATGTGGGATGAGATCCTCTTTCCAAGTCATATGTCTGTCTATGTGGGAAGAAATCCTCTTCCCAGCCTACTGTCTGTCTATGTGGGATGATATCCTCTTCCCAGCCTACTGTCTGTCTATGTGGGATGATATCCTCTTCCCAGCCTACTGTCTGTCTATGTGGGATGATATCCTCTTCCCAGCCTACTGTCTGTCTATGTGGGATGAGATCCTCTTCCCAGCCTACTCTCTGTCTATGTGGGATGAGATCCTCTTCCCAGCCTTAGGGAAAGGCTGTTGGGAGCAGAAAGGTCACAACTGTGTGCCAGCCACTCACAGATATTTATTTTCTCTCTGTCTCTGTCTCTCTCTCTCTCTCTCTGTCTCTGTCTCTGTCTCTGTCTCTGTCTCTGTCTCTGTCTCTCTCTCTCTGTCTCTCTCTCTCTGTCTCTATCTCTCTGTCTCTCTCTCTCTGTCTCTGTCTCTATCTCTCTGTCTCTCTCTCTCTCTCTCTCTCTCTCTCTCTCTCTCTCGGGGCTTTATTGGCATGGAAACATGTGTTAACATTGCCAAAGCAAGTGAGGTAGATAATATACAAAAGCGAAATAAACAAAAAATAAAAATCTCTCTCTCTGTACTAATCTGCTGTGGGGCAGCACACATGCATTATACATCCCTTTTCACTCCTCCTGCCTCTGCCTGGACCCGTCCCTGGTCTGCCTGGACCCGTCCCTGGTCTGCATAACTCTCTGCCTGGACCCGTCCCTGGTCTGCCTGACTCTCTGCCTGGACCCGTCACTGGTCTGCCTTACTCTCTGCCTGGACCCGTCCCTGGTCTGCCTGACTCTCTGCCTGGACCCGTCCCTGGTCTGCCTGACTCTCTGCCTGGACCCGTCCCTGATCTGCCTGACTCTCTGCCTGGACCCGTCCCTAGCCTGCCTGACTCTCTGCCTGGACCCGTCCCTGGTCTGCCTGGATCCGTCCCTGGTCTGCCTGGATCTGTCCCTAGTCTGCCTGATTCTCTGCCTGGACCCGTCCCTGGTCTGCCTGGACCCGTCCCTGGTCTGCCTGATTCTCTGCCTGGACCTGTCCCTGGTCTGCCTGAGATCTCTGCCTGGACCCGTCCCTGGTCTGCATAACTCTCTGCCTGGACCCGCCCCTGGTCTGCCAGGACCCGTCCCTGGTCTGCCTGGACCCGTCCCTGGTCTGGCTGATTCTCTGCCTGGACCCGTCCCTGGTCTGCCTGACTCTCTGCCTGGACCCGTCCCTGGTCTGCCTGACTCTCTGCCTGGACCCGTCCCTGGTCTGCCTGACTCTCTGCCTGGACCCGTCCCTGGTCTGCATAACTCTCTGCCTGGACCCGTCCCTGGTCTGCCAGGACCCGTCCCTGGTCTGCCTGGACCCGTCCCGGGTCTGCCTGATTCTCTGCCTGGACCCATCCCTGGTCTGCCTGACTCTCTAGCTGGACCCGTCCTTGGTCTGCCTGACTCTCTGCCTGGACCCATCCCTGGTCTGCATAACTCTCTGCCTGGACCCGTCCCTGGTCTGCCTGGACCCGTCCCTGGTCTGCCTGATTCTCTGCCTGGACCCGTCCCTGGTCTGCCTGGACCCGTCCCTGGTCTGCCTGATTCTCTGCCTGGACCTGTCCCTGGTCTGCCTGACTCTCTGCCTGGACCCGTCCCTGGTCTGCCTGATTCTCTGCCTGGACCTGTCCCTGGTCTGCCTGACTCTCTGCCTGGATCCGTCCCTGGACTGCCTGACTCTCTGCCTGGACCCATCCCTGGTCTGCATAACTCTCTGCCTGGACCCGTCCCTGGTCTGCCTGACTCTGTGCCTGGACCCGTCCCTGGTCTGCCTTACTCTGTCTATCTGCCTGGACCCGTCCCTGGTCTGCCTGACTCTCTGCCTGGACCCGTCCCTAGCCTGCCTGACTCTCTGCCTGGACCCGTCCCTGGTCTGCCTGGATCCGTCCCTGGTCTGCCTGGATCCGTCCCTAGTCTGCCTGATTCTCTGCCTGGACCCGTCCCTGGTCTGCCTGGACCCGTCCCTGGTCTGCCTGATTCTCTGCCTGGACCTGTCCCTGGTCTGCCTGACTCTCTGCCTGGACCCGTCCCTGGTCTGCATAACTCTCTGCCTGGACCCGTCCCTGGTCTGCCAGGACCCGTCCCTGGTCTGCCTGGACCCGTCCCTGGTCTGCCTGATTCTCTGCCTGGACCTGTCCCTGGTCTGCCTGACTCTCTGCCTGGACCCGTCCCTGGTCTGCATAACTCTCTGCCTGGACCCGTCCCTGGTCTGCCAGGACCCGTCCCTGGTCTGCCTGGACCCGTCCCTGGTCTGCCTGATTCTCTGCCTGGACCCATCCCTGGTCTGCCTGACTCTCTGCCTGGACCTGTCCCTGGTCTGCCTGACTCTCTGCCTGGACCTGTCCCTGGTCTGCATAACTCTCTGCCTGGACCCGTCCCTGGTCTGCCAGGACCCGTCCCTGGTCTGCCTGGACCCGTCCCTGGTCTGCCTGATTCTCTGCCTGGACCCGTCCCTGGTCTGCCTGATTCTCTGCCTGGACCCATCCCTGGTCTGCCTGACTCTCTGCCTGGACCCGTCCCTGGTCTGCCTGACTCTCTGCCTGGACCCATCCCTGGTCTGCATAACTCTCTGCCTGGACCCGTCCCTGGTCTGCCTGGATCCGTCCCTGGTCTGCCTGGATCTGTCCCTAGTCTGCCTGATTCTCTGCCTGGACCCGTCCCTGGTCTGCCTGGACCCGTCCCTGGTCTGCCTGATTCTCTGCCTGGACCTGTCCCTGGTCTGCCTGACTCTCTGCCTGGACCCGTCCCTGGTCTGCATAACTCTCTGCCTGGACCCGTCCCTGGTCTGCCAGGACCCGTCCCTGGTCTGCCTGGACCCGTCCCTGGTCTGGCTGATTCTCTGCCTGGACCCGTCCCTGGTCTGCCTGACTCTCTGCCTGGACCCGTCCCTGGTCTGCCTGACTCTCTGCCTGGACCCGTCCCTGGTCTGCCTGACTCTCTGCCTGGACCCGTCCCTGGTCTGCATAACTCTCTGCCTGGACCCGTCCCTGGTCTGCCAGGACCCGTCCCTGTCTGCCTGGACCCGTCCCGGGTCTGCCTGATTCTCTGCCTGGACCCATCCCTGGTCTGCCTGACTCTCTGCCTGGACCCGTCCCTGGTCTGCCTGACTCTCTGCCTGGACCCATCCCTGGTCTGCATAACTCTCTGCCTGGACCCGTCCCTGGTCTGCCTGGACCCGTCCCTGGTCTGCCTGATTCTCTGCCTGGACCCGTCCCTGGTCTGCCTGGACCCGTCCCTGGTCTGCCTGATTCTCTGCCTGGACCTGTCCCTGGTCTGCCTGACTCTCTGCCTGGACCCGTCCCTGGTCTGCCTGATTCTCTGCCTGGACCTGTCCCTGGTCTGCCTGACTCTCTGCCTGGATCCGTCCCTGGACTGCCTGACTCTCTGCCTGGACCCATCCCTGGTCTGCATAACTCTCTGCCTGGACCCGTCCCTGGTCTGCCTGACTCTGTGCCTGGACCCGTCCCTGGTCTGCCTTACCTCTGCCTGGACCCGTCCCTGGTCTGCCTGACTCTCTGCCTGGACCCGTCCCTAGCCTGCCTGACTCTCTGCCTGGACCCGTCCCTGGTCTGCCTGGATCCGTCACTGGTCTGCCTGGATCCGTCCCTAGTCTGCCTGATTCTCTGCCTGGACCTGTCCCTGGTCTGCCTGGACCCGTCCCTGGTCTGCCTGATTCTCTGCCTGGACCTGTCCCTGGTCTGCCTGACTCTCTGCCTGGACCCGTCCCTGGTCTGCATAACTCTCTGCCTGGACCCGTCCCTGGTCTGCCAGGACCCGTCCCTGGTCTGCCTGGACCCGTCCCTGGTCTGCCTGATTCTCTGCCTGGACCTGTCCCTGGTCTGCCTGACTCTCTGCCTGGACCCGTCCCTGGTCTGCATAACTCTCTGCCTGGACCCGTCCCTGGTCTGCCAGGACCCGTCCCTGGTCTGCCTGGACCCGTCCCTGGTCTGCCTGATTCTCTGCCTGGACCCATCCCTGGTCTGCCTGACTCTCTGCCTGGACCTGTCCCTGGTCTGCCTGACTCTCTGCCTGGACCTGTCCCTGGTCTGCATAACTCTCTGCCTGGACCCGTCCCTGGTCTGCCAGGACCCGTCCCTGGTCTGCCTGGACCCGTCCCTGGTCTGCCTGATTCTCTGCCTGGACCCGTCCCTGGTCTGCCTGATTCTCTGCCTGGACCCATCCCTGGTCTGCCTGACTCTCTGCCTGGACCCGTCCCTGGTCTGCCTGACTCTCTGCCTGGACCCATCCCTGGTCTGCATAACTCTCTGCCTGGACCCGTCCCTGGTCTGCCTGGACCCGTCCCTGGTCTGCCTGATTCTCTGCCTGGACCCGTCCCTGGTCTGCCTGGACCCGTCCCTGGTCTGCCTGATTCTCTGCCTGGACCTGTCCCTGGTCTGCCTGACTCTCTGCCTGGACCCGTCCCTGGTCTGCCTGATTCTCTGCCTGGACCTGTCCCTGGTCTGCCTGACTCTCTGCCTGGATCCGTCCCTGGACTGCCTGACTCTCTACCTGCCTGATTCTCTGTGAAAAACTGCCTAGCTTCCTTTTGCGCCCTCTCTCCAAATTAATGTTGAATGGCCCTCTGTACAAGGGAATAGGTCCAAAAGGGAGAGATGAGTGGAGAGAGAGAGAGGGATGAAAGGGGAGAGAGGGGTGAGGGATGAGGATAGAGAGAACTCAGAACTTCTGTTAAAATCCTAGGACCACTTTGGTCACAACAGCACAGCGAAACTGCTTTAAAATGGAGTCTGAGGCACACAGAGCCTAACTAACTCTGACACATGGAGCGTCCCTGGTTAATTTGGGCTTTTTAATAAATGTGTGGCTACTTTGGAGTCTTTACACTTTGCCCCAACCTCAAGCAATCATGCAAGGTGGAACAAACATGTATTGGATGGCTGGTTCTATTTCGGTGCATTTTACATGCGGACGATGTGATTGGAGGAGACAGATTCAGTTGTTACCATTGGCTCCTGCATCTTGCACGCTCACTTGGCCATTGCTTGGCATCGCTGTCTCATAGGGTTGGGGTTAGGGTTAGATGTCACAGAATGTTTATGGAAATACATACTTGGATGTCTGGGAGATCTCTAGGTTTTTTTAATTGCAATTGCCCAGCATGTGGATTGCTGTCCATAAAATTGATCTAGTATCTGTCTTTGTGTGTGTGTGCGTGCATGTGTGTGTATTCGGACCTATGGGTGTGTGTTTGTTTCTCTCTGTGTGTGTTACTCCAGGATGCGTGGAGTGACAGTCAGGGTCATGTGAGTCTGGACAGCCAACAGGACTACCAGCTGATGGACACCAGGCAGACACCTGAGGGATTCTCCCTGCTGTTCAAGAGACCCTTCAGCACCTGCGACCCCAGAGATTACATCATAGAGGTGAGAGACAGAGAGAGACACACACACAGGGGGAGAGGGTGAAAGAGAGAGAAGGAGTGAATCACTAAAACAATTCAGAAATACAATAGGGAAAAAGAAGGAACAGCACGTCAGAAATCAGCTCAATGTAATTGAAGAATCCATAGTCTCTAACCACTTCTGGGAAAATTGGAAAACACTAAACAAACAACACAAAGAATTATCTATCCAAATGGAGATGTGTGGATAAACCACTTCTCCAATATTTTTGGCTCTATAACAAAGAACAGCAAAAACATAAACATGATCAAATACAAATCTTAGAATCAACTATTAAAGACTACCAGAAACCACTGGATTCTCCAATTACCTTGAATGAACTACAGGACAAAATAAAAACCCTTCAACCCAAAAAGGCCTGTGGTGTTGATGGTATCCTTAATGAAATGATCAAGTATACAGACAACAAATTCCAATTGGCTATACTTAAACTCTTTAACATCATCCTTAGCTCTGGCATCTTCCCCAATATTTGGAACCAAGGACTGAATACACCAATCCACTACCGTGGGATATGCATCAACAGTTACTTTGGGAGAACCCTCTGCATTTTCATTAACATTTTCATTGACTCCTACACTTCCTCAGTGAAAACAATATACTGAGCAAATGTCAAATTGGCTTTTTACCAAATTATCGTACGACAGATCACGTATTAACCCTGCACACCCTAATTGACAAACAACCAAAGGCAAAGTCTTTTTTTAACCATTATTTAATTAACTAGGCAAGCAAGTTAAGAACAAAGTCTTATTTTCAATGACGGCCTAGAAACAGTGGGTTAACTGCCTTGTAGAACGACAGATTTTCACCTTGTCAGCTTGGGGAATTGATTTTGCAATCTTTCGGTTTCTAGTCCAACGCTATAACCACTAGGCTACCTGCCGCCCCTTTATGCATTATTGATTTCAAAAAAGCCTTTGACTCAATTTGGCATGAGGGTCTGCTGTACAAATTGATGGAAAGTGGTGTTGGGGGAAAAACATATAACATTATAAAATCCATGTACACAAACAACAAGTGTGCAGTTAAAATAGGCAAAAAACAAGACCGACAGGGCCGTGGGGTGAAACAGGGATGCAGCTTAAGCCCCACCCTCTTCAACTTATATATCAGCGAATTGGCGGGGGCACTAGAAAAGTCTGCAGCACCCGGCCTCACCCTACTAGAATCTGAAGTCAAATGTCTACTGTTTGCTGATGATCTGGTGCTTCTGTCACCAACCAATGAGGGCCTACAGCAGCATCTAGATCTTATGCACAGATTCTGTCAGACCTGGGCCCTGACAGTAAATCTCAGTAGACCAAAATAATGCTGTTCCAAAAAAGGTCCAGTCTCCAGGACCACAATTACAAATTCCATCTAGACACCGTTGCCCTAGAGCACACAAAAAACTATACATACATTGGCCGAAACATCAGCGCCACAGGTAACTTCCACAAAGCTGTGAACGATCTGAGAGACAAGGCAAGAAGGGCATTCTATGCCATCAAAAGGAACAAAATATTCGACATACCAATTAGGATCTGGCTAAAAATACTTGAATTAGTTGTAGAACTCATTGCCCTTTATGGTTGTGAGGTCTGGGGTCCGCTCACCAAACAAGAATTCACAAAATGGGACAAACACCAAATTGAGACTGCATGCAGAATTCTGCAAAAATATCCTCCATGAACACCAAATAGTGCATGCAGAGCAGAATTAGGCCAATACCTGCTAATGATCAAAATCCATAAAAGAGACGTTAAATTCTACAACCACCTAAAAGGAAGCGATTCCGAAACCTTCCATAACAAAGCCATCACCTACAGAGAGATGAACTTGTAAAAGAGTCCCATAAGCAAGCTGGTTCTGGGGCTCTGTTCACAAACACAAACACACCCCACAGAGCCCCAGGACAGCAACACAATTAGACTCAACCAAATCATGAGAAAACAAAAATATAATTACTTGACACATTGGAAATAATTAACAAAAAAAACACGCAAACAAGAATGCTATTTGGCCCTAAACAGAGAGTACACAGTTGCAGAATACCTGACCACTGACTGACCCAAACTTAAGGAAAGCTTTGACTATGTACAGACTCAGTGAGCATAGCCTTGCTATTGAGAGAGGCCGCCGTGGGCAGACCTGGCTCTCAAGAGAAGACAGGCTATGTGCTCACTGCCCACAAAATGAGGTGGAAACTGAGCTGCACTTCCTAAGCTCCTTTCCAATGTATGACCATATTAGAGACACATATTTCACTCAGATTACACAGATTCACAAAGAATTAAAAAACAAACCCGATTTTGATAAACTCCCATATCTACTGGGTGAAATACCACAGTGTGCCATCACAGCAGCAAGATTTGTGACCTGTTGCCACAAGAAAAGGTCAACCAGTGAAGAACAAACACCATTGTAAATACAACCCATATTTATGCTTATTTATTTTATCTTGTGTTCCTCAACCATTTGCACATTGTTAAAACACTGTATATATATATGATATGACATTTGTAATGTCTTTATTGTTTTGAAACTTCTGTATGTGTAATGTTTACTGTTCATTTTTATTGTTTATATCACTTTATATATTCACTTTATATATTATCTACCTCACTTGCTTTGGCAATGTTAACACATGTTTCCCATGCCAATAAAGCCCTTGAATTGAGAGATAAATAAAGATAGGGGGAGAGAAATAAATAAAGATAGAGGGGGAGAGAGGGAGATAAATAAAGATAAGGAGAGAGAGAGAGAGAGGTGACTAAAGATAGGAAGAGAGAGAGTGAGAGAGAAAGAGAGAAATAAAGATAGGGAGTGAGACAGAGAGAGAGACAGAGGGAGAACAGTATAGCAGGTGTAAAGAGAGAGACAGAGAGAGACAGAGAGAGACAGAGAGAGAGAGAGACAGAGAGAGACAGAGAGACAGAGAGAGGGGACAGTATAGCAGGTGTAAAGAGAGAGACAGAGAGAGACAGAGAGAGACAGAGAGAGACAGAGAGAGACAGAGAGAGGACAGTATAGCAGGTGTAAAGAGAGAGACAGAGAGAGAGAGAGACAGAGAGAGACAGAGAGAGAGAGAGAGAGAGAGACAGAGAGAGAGAGAGACAAAGAGAAAGTCAGAGAGAGAGAGAGACAAAGAGAGAGAGAGACAAAGAGAAAGTCAGAGAGAGAGAGAGACAAAGAGAGAGACAGAGAGAGGACAGTATAGCAGGTGAAAAGAGAGAGACAGAGAGAGACAGAGAGAGACAGAGAGAGAGAGAGTTTTAAATACTCTTTATTGGGTCTGGGGGCCCACCACACAATAAATACTCATACAAAACCACAGTTACACATCAATTAAAAACACCAATTCCTCAAACTCCAATTCCTCCTCCACAGTAACTACACACAACAGCCTCTGTATACCCCATATACTCAAAAACAGATCGATATTGTTGACAAGTTTGTAATAGGCAAACTCAATCCTTAGTCTCGCTGCCAACATTCCCTCCAGCATTCCCACCACATCCACAGACCCCTGTCCCCGAATGCTGTTCTTTCGGGTCTTCCATATCGCTAATTTTGCTGCCCCTAACACAAAATTAAGCAACACAACTACACCCTTTTGACTGAACCTGTACTTCGGCCCAAATATATACAGTTGGGAAGAGAAAACCTCTCCCAACGTTGAGAACCAATCAGTGATCAGTTCAATCATCCCAACCAACCTGGGACACAATAAAAACAGATGTGCCAGAGATTCAGACTCAGCACAGAATGGACACCCCTCCCCAACAGTAGGATCCAGGTGTACCAGATGCATATTGGTGGCTATAGCTCCATGTATTATCCTCCATTGGAGGTCAGCTGTCCTCTTATCAATAGGCAGTTTATATAATGATCGCCAACAGCCTTTTGGAGAGGCACCTGGACCAAGCACATCCGCCCACCTCGTCAATTTTACCCTTTCCAGGGAAGAGGCATGGGACACCTTTACACATATTCTGTACATGGCCTTCTTTCCCACCTCCTTGAACTCCCCCAGCTCCGGGGTATCGAAGGAAAGCAGCGTCCCCACGTCCTCTTCAAATGCCCCCATCGCAGCACTAACAATCAGTGCAGGGAAACACATAATCCAGACCCTCCTTCCACCGGTCAGAATTGGAAGTGTCAGTCACATACTGCAGATGAAGCACTGGCAAGGAATCGCAGACCTCATCGACGACCTTCCTCAGTAGACGAGATGATCGGATCCCCGCTCTTTCTCCCAGCTCCTCCAATCTGCTCCTGCTCTGCATCAGATGACCCAGCTTGGTACACCCCACGCCTAACAGGCATGAACGTAGGCTAGCTGAACCCAGAACACGGGACTGGATGGCAGTGTTGTGAAAAAGAGGCTCTTCAAAAAGCCACATCCCTGGTGGCGTGCAGGCCTTACGGGACTTGACAAAGACTCTCCAAGCCTGCATAACAGACTCATAAAATGGAGTCAGGCCAGTCAAATCACCCCCCTCCAGCTTTAAGAGGAAAAGATGCTTGTCAAAGCCCAAACAGCCCGCTCTCCTCATCAATATGTAGGCTGTTTCGACCCAGCTAGAACAGTCTCTGTACAACAATCTCTGGGCTGCTTGGAGCCTGAAAGCTGTGATCCTAGAGGAAATGTCCACCAGGCCTTGCCCACCCTCGTGCAGTGGCAGGTACAGGGCTGCAGCTTTAATCCAGTGTTGCCCAGACCAGAATAAATTGACAAGGGTCCTCTGAAGCTCTTGTATCAGACCCTTTGGTGGCTGTAAAATCATTAGTCTGTGCCACAGGGTAGAAGCAGCAAGATTATTAGCTACCAGGACCCGTCCCCTATAAGACAGCTGGGGCAACACCCATTTCCACCTTGACAGTCTGGCACACACTTTCTCCACTACACCCTCCCAGTTCTTTTTTTGAAAGACATCGGAGCCTAGAAAAACCCCCAAAGTCTTCATTCCATCTCTGCCCCACTGAAGCCCCCCTGGTAACCGTGGAGTAGACCCCATCTGAAGCTGACCTGCCCACAGCGCTTCACTCTTTCCCCAATTGACTTTAGCTGAGGAGGCCCCCTCATACACCTTTAAAGCGTTTGAGAGAAGCTTAACATCCTCACCCCTGTAATAAAAACTATCACAGCACTGTCTGCGTATGCAGATGACATCGTGGGACCCTTCGTTACACCTGGCACAAAGAAACCAGTAAGCTTCGCTCTTAAAAAACAAAGCATTGGTTCAATCGCCAGACTATATAACTGCCCTGAAATTGGGCATCCCTGCCTGATGCCCCTTTCGACAGGGATGGGGCAACTTAAACCACCACCCACCTTCACCATACACGAGGCTCCAGCATACAGTAAATTCACCCAAGACAGAAAAACATCCCCAAACCCAAAGGCTTTCATTATTTTAAACAAGTACTGGTGGTCCACACGATCAAAAGCCTTCTCCTGATCCAACGAAAGTAAACCCACATTTACATCAGACAGTTTACAAATGTCTAAAACATCTCTTATCAGAAACAAGTTGTCAACAATAGAGCGATCAGGTACACAGTAGGACTGGTCCTTGTGGATCAACAACCCCAGATACTCTTTCAACCTGTTTGAGAGACATTTAGAAACAATTTTATATTCTGCGCACAGCAAAGCAACAGGTCTCCAATTTTTTATGAGAGCCAAATCCCCCTTTTTTGGCAACAGTGAAAGCACTGCACATTGACAGGATACAGGAAGAGAACCCTCATGAAAAGATTCACACATCACTTCATAAAAGTCCTCCCCAATAGACCCCCAAAAGTGCTTATAAAACTCAGATGGTAAACCATCGATGCCAGGGGCTCGGCCTGTTGAGAGCTGCATAACTGCTGTGGACAGCTCCTGCAGTGTAATGTCAGCGTCCAATGCGACTCTCTGCTCAGGTCCCAATTTAGGAAGACCATGTAACAACTGTTCAGTACACATAGAATCACAATCCTCCGCCTTATAAAGGGACGAGTAGAAATCCACGGCATGTTGACGCATTTCAATATCATTCGTGGTCACCTTCCCACCAGGGAGACGAAGGCAGACCATCTGTTTACGTTGAAATGTCGACTTTCCTAGGTTAAAAAAAAAGCACTAGGAGCATCCATATCCTTGAGGGAAGCGAAACGAGACCTAATCAAGGCACCCTTCACTCTTTCATGCAGAAACGACCTCAGTTCATGTCTCTTGTCCTGTAAGTTCATGACTAGTCCAGGGTCATTCTGAGTGAGCAGCTTCAATTCAATAGATTTGATGTCCTGTTCAAGGGCCTTGATAGTCTCTTTAAATTCAGTTTGAGACAGAGCAGTATACTGTTGACAAAAAACTCGTATTTGGGCCTTCCCAACCTCCCACCATTGTCTCAAGGACTCAAAATTCCCTTTTATACCCCTCCATTTTTCCCAAAACAACAAAAACCTGTCACAAAACATGACATCATGTAACAATTTAACATTAAAATACCAGTAAGGTGATGACCTTCGTGGACAGGACAAGTGAATATCAACAGTAACCATATGATGATCAGAGAAACCCACAGGAGTAATGGCACACTTTCCAACCCTACTACAGTATTGCTCAGATACATACAACCTGTCTAACCGTGCTGCACTGACACGACCTTCATTAATTTTTAGCCATGTGTACTGCCTAACTTTGGCATTCCTTACTCTCCACACATCAGAAAGCTCAAACTCATTTAATAGGCCAGACAGGCAAGTGGCTGACCGCAGGTGAGGTTCTTCAGCGGTGCGATCAACAGTAAAATCCACTGTACAGTTCCAGTCACCCCTAAAACCATACACCCCTCTGGTCACACTGTCTTAACGTTTCCTTTAGTTGATCAAATACAGCAATACGCTCTGTATCCTCATTAGGAGCATAAACATTCAAAAAACAAACAAAAACCCCATAACATCCACCTTGACCAATAAAACCCGACCCTTGACAATCTCTGTTGTAGATACCACAGTCACCCCTAAGCCTGAGGAAAACAATATTGCCACCCCAGCACTGAAATTAGTACCATGACTGAGTATATGCTGCCCCTCCCACCACATACCCCAGTCAACCTCATTTTCCTCATCGCTATGTGTCTCCTGTAGGAAAACTACATTAAGCCTTTTCTGTTTTATTACTTCTAATACCCAAGCCCTCTTATTCCTGTCCCTTCCCCCATTCATATTGAGAGAACCTACCCTTAGTACCTCCATGTAGAAAAGAGAAAAGAAAAGCAGAAGAAACCACAGAGAAACCAACGAGAAAAAAGACACCTTATGAAGCATGATCATCATCATTATTTTTTTTCCTTCTCTTAACCTGAACACGTTTCCCACCACCTTTTGCTGCTGCAACAGCAGTAATAAATTTCCTCAAGCGAAACCGCTTCTTCTCACTCAGCTGGTCTAACCGCACCGTCTTCTGTAACATCACAGCTGACCTCACAAACTTATCAACATCAAAATAATCTGCCAATTTGACAGATTTCCCAAAAGTCTGATCCAGAAACTCATTTACCTCCACTAGATCATAAACTGAGTCCGCACCAGCAGCTGTCATATCTAAAGAGATATCCATATCCTTCTCTTGATCCTCCTCAGCTGAGAACACAGACAACTGACTCCCCTCTACCACATCCCTTTCAACACTCTCCACTTGCACCTCATCACTCGTACCAGGCATCTCCTCCACTATCTGGGAGACTAGCCCCACCTGAACATCACTACTCATAGTGGGCATCTTCTCCACTAACTGAGAGCCTAGCTCCACATGAACCCCAGCACTCGTAGTGGGCATCTCCTCCACTACCTGGGAGCTTAGCTCCACATGAAAACCCTCCTGTACCTCATTACTCGTAGTGGGCATCTCCTCCACTACCTGGGAGCCTAGCTCCACATGCAAACCCTCCTGTACCTCATTACTCGTAGTGGGCAACTCCTCCACTACCTGGGAGCCTAGCTCTACATGAACCCCAGCACTCGTAGTGGGCATCTCCTCCACTCCCTGGGAGCCTAGCTCCACATGAACCCCCTCCTTTACCCCAGCATTCATACTGGGCACCTGCTCACCAGTCTGAGGAACTGGCTCTTCAGATACATCCTTACCTTCTACAGCAATACTTTTCTGTTGCATAACATTTCCTTCTAATACAAGTTGCAACCCCGTACCCTCAACACGGATAACTTGTTCCACAGCAACAGGTGCTTGTGGCTGCTCTACCGCTGTCAGCTCACCTCTCCCTACATCAATGGGCCCAGGCGTCACGATGACCACCTGTGCCCCTCCCTCTGCCTTCTCCCTTTTCGGGCAAGCATGTCGCTTATGACCAACATCCCCACACTCAAAACACCGTTGACTACCCGTACTAGCATAAGCCATATACAATCTATTGTCATACTTGATTTTAAACGATAACTCTAAAGTCTGCTCCGGTGAGTCCAAAAACATAAACACCTGTCGCCGAAATGACATTACCTGTTTCAACGCCGGGTGTTTGCAACCCAACGGGACAACCTTAATTGAACTGGCGAACTTCCCAAAGCGCAATAACTCGCGCTCCAATAGCTCATTAGGAATAAACGGTGGTACATTTGAAATCGTTACCCTTGTTGACGGAGAAAAAAGCGGCGTAACTTGAATAAACATTCCTTTAAGAAGTACACCATGCTCAACCATCCGATCAACTAGACACTCTTCTTTAAGAAATACCACCACAGCTTTATTCATCCGGGATGCATACGCAATATTCTCATAGCCTACCTATACTCCAAACAGCAAGCAATGCAGGTGTAGAAGCACAGTGGCTAGGAAAAACTCCCTAGAAAGGCCAAAACCTAGGAAGAAACCTAGAGAGGAACAAGGCTATGAGGGGTGGCCAGTCCTCTTCTGGCTGTGCCGGGTGGAGATTTTAACAGAACATGGCCAAGATGTTCAAATGTTCATAAATGGCCAGCATGGTCAAATAATAATAATCACAGTAGTTGTCGAGGGGGCAGCAAGTCAGCACCTCAGGAGTAAATTGTCAGTTGGCTTTTCATAGCCGATCATTAAGAGTATCTCTACCACTCCTGCTGTTTCTAGAGTGTTGAAAACATTAGGTCTGGGACAGGTAGCACGTCCGGTGAACAGGTCAGGGTTCCATAGCCGAAGGCAGAACAGTTGAAACTGGAGCAGCAGCACGGCCAGGTGGACTGGGGACAGCAAGGAGTCATTATGCCAAGTAGTACTGAGGCATTGTCCTAGGGCTCTGGTCCTCCGGGAGAGAGAAAAAAGAGAGAATTAAAGAGAGCATACTTAAGTTCACACAGGACACCAGATAAGACAGGAGAAGTACTCCAGATATAACAGACTGACCCTAGCCCCTCGACACAAACTACTGCAGCATAAATACTGGAGGCTGAGACAGGAGGGATCAGGAGACACTGTGGCCCCATCCGATGATACCCCAGGACAGTGCCAAACAGGCAGGATATAACCCCACCCACTTTGCCAAAGCACAGCCCCCACACCACTGGAGGGATATCTTCAACCACCAACTTACCATCCTGAGACAAGGCCGAGTATAGCCCTCCGCCACGGCACAACCCAAGGGGGGGCGCCAACCCAGAAAGGAAGATCACGTCAGTGACCCACTCAAGTGACGCACCCCTCCTAGGGACGGCATGGAAGAGCACCAGTAAGCCAGTGACTCAGCCCCTGTAATAGGGTTAGAGGCAGAGAATCCCAGTGGAGAGAGGGGATCCGACCAAGCAGAGACAGCAAGGGCGGTTCGTTGCTCCAGAGGATTTCCGTTCACCTTCACACTCCTGGGCCAGACTACACTCAATCATGTGACCCACTGAAGAAATGAGTCTTCAATAAAGACTTAAAGGTTGAGACCGAGTCTGCATCTCTCACATGGGTAGGCAGACCATTCCATAAAAATTGAGCTCTATAGGAGAAACCCCTGCCTCCAGCTGTTTGCTTAGAAATTCTAGGGACAATTAGGAGGCCTGCGTCTTGTGAATGTAGCGTACGTGTGGGTATTTACGGCAGGACCAAATCGGAAAGATAGGTAGGAGCAAGCCCATGTAATGTTTTGTAGATTAGCAGTAAAACCTTGAAATCAGCCCTTGCCTTAACAGGAAGCCATTCTAGAGAGGCTAGCACTGGAGTAATGTGATCAAATTTTTTGGTTCTAGTCAGGATTCTAGCAGCCGTATTTAGCGCTAACTGAAGTTTATTTAGTGCTTTATCTGGGTAGCCGGAAAGTAGAGCATTGCAGTAGTCTAACCTAGAAGTAACAAAAGCATGGATACATTTTTCTGCATAATTTTTGGACAGAAAGTTTCTGATTTTTGCAATGTTACTTAGACGGAAAAAAGCTGTACTTTTAACAGTCTTGTTATGTTCGTCAAAAGAGAGATCAGGATCCAGAGTAACGCCAAGATCCTTCACATTTTTATTTGAGACGGCTGTACAACCATTAAGATTAATTGTCAGAATCAACAGAAGATCTCTTTGTTTCCTGGGACCTAAGAACAACTGTCTCTGTTTTGTCCGAGTTTAAAAGTAGAACGTTTGCAGCCATCCACTTCCTTATGTCTGAAACACAGGCATCTAGCGAGGGCAATTTTGGGGCTTCACCATGTTTCATTGAAATGTACAGCTGTGTGTCATCCGCATAGCAGTGAAAGTTAACATTATGTTTTCGAATGACATCCCCAAGAGGTAAAATATATAGTGAAAACAATAGCGGTCCTAAAACGGAACACCGAAATTTACTGCATACTGGACCCTATTCCAACTAAACTACTGAAAGAGCTGCCTCAATCTAGCTCCCTGGTATACAGAAAATACCTGAGCTCTGAAGCCATTTTCCAGAAAATTGTAACGGAAATGGCGCCGTGCAAGGGGATTTATACTAATGTTACTATCTGTACTTACTGGTGGCACAGACGCTGTTTCATCCTTTCCTACACTGACATTACCCTTGCCTAACGGTTGCGTCTGAAGCTGGGCTTGCAGCACAGCTATCCTCGCCGTAAGGCGATCGTTCTCCTGTATATTATGAAAATAGCGAATGCAATTAGAAGGCATCATGTTAATGTTACTACTTAGCTTCGGCTGTTGGAGGTCCTGACGAACCACGTCCAGATAACGTGTCCGGAGTGAAAAAGTTGAAGGAAAAAAAAAAGTTGAGTGAGGGAAAAACTAAAAATATAAACGGTAATTAAAAAGTAAAACCGGAAAGTTGTCAGGTAGCAAAGTAAGGTTGGCAACAAAACGCACAGCAACACGTAAACAAATATAGCAGGTGAAAAGAGAGAGACAGAGAGAGACAGAGAGAGGACAGTATAGAAGGTGAAAAGAGAGAGACAGAGAGAGACAGAGAGGACAGTATAGAAGGTGAAAAGAGAGAGACAGAGAGAGACAGAGAGAGACGAGAGACAGAGAGAGAGACAGAGAGAGACAGAGAGAGGACAGTATAGAAGGTGAAAAGAGAGAGACAGAGAGAGACAGAGAGGACAGTATAGAAGGTGAAAAGAGAGAGACAGAGAGAGAACAGTATAGCAGGTGAACAGAGAGAGACAGAGAGAGACAGAGAGAGAACAGTATAGCAGGTGAACAGAGAAAGACAGAGAGAGAACAGTATAGCAGGTGAACAGAGAGAGACAGAGAGAACAGTATAGCAGGTGAAAAGAGAGAGACAGAGAGAGACAGAGAGAGACAGAGAGAGGACAGAGAGAGAGACAGAGAGAGAGAGAGAGACAGAGAGAGAGACAGAGAGAGAGACAGAGAGAGACAGAGAGACAGAGAGAGACAGAGAGAGACAGAGAGACAGAGAGAGGAAGAGAGCAGGACAGAGAGAGAGACAGAGAGAGACAGAGAGACAGAGAGAGAGAGAGGACAGAGAGACAGAGAGAGACAGAGAGAGAACAGTATAGCAGGAGAAAAAGAGAGAGACAGAGAGAGACAGAGAGAGACAGAGAGAGACAGAGAGAGACAGAGAGAGGACAGAGAGAGACAGAGAGAGACAGAGAGAGAACAGTATAGCAGGTGAAAAGCGGTAAAGAGAGGAATAATAAAGACTGTGCTTGATTCTGATTGGCAGGAGGGTACTGTTCACCTGATCTACGGAGTGTTGGATCAGCCAATCCGCTCGCTCCAGCAGCTCAACCTGTCCCAGATTGAGACGGGAGTGCAGAGGGCCCTCCTGCTGCGCCCAGACACCCCACCCCCCTCCCTGCCCCAAGACGTACAAACCCTGGAGGTCCGGACCCCCGACGTCACCATCCCCACCCAGGAGACCACCTACTGGTGCCACATCTTCCAACTGCCACCCAACATGCCCAAGAACCACATTGTCATGGTAAACCGCTAAACCTAGTCCTTTTCAATGATGGAACCAGAATTAGAATGACATTTCGTTATTCCATAGAATTAGAATGACATTTAGTTATTCCATAGAATTAGAATGACATTTAGTAGTTCCATAGAATTAGAATGACATTTAGTAATTCCATAGAATTAGAATGACATTTAGTTATTCCATAGAATTAGAATGACATTTAGTTATTCCATAGAATTAGAATGACATTTAGTTATTCCATAGAATTAGAATGACATTTAGTTATTCTATTAGGATTATTCTCAGTAATTCTATTTCTATGGATGTAACCATCGAGTCCAATTCCATCAAACCCTGGCCCCTAGGCATTCGAATAGACTTGGATAAGTGTATGAATGTAATCAATATGACAATATCCCTCCCATCCTTATTGCTTAGCCCTACCCAATCCTTGGGCATAGCAATGAGTTTGAAAATCACAACAGTAGAGTCAATACCAATCAATCTCCACCTCTTCTTTCCTCCTCCTCCTCCTCCTCCTCCTCCTCCTCCTCCCTCTTCATCACCCCCACCCCAGTATGAGTCGGTGGTAACCCCTGGTAACGAGGCCATAGTGCACCACATGGAAGTGTTTGAGTGTTCTCCTGAGATGAGTACAGTCCCACAGTACAGCGGGTCCTGTGACTCCAAGATGAAGCCCGCCAGCCTCAACTACTGTCGCCATGTTCTGGCGGCCTGGGCTATGGGGGCTAAGGTAATACACACACAGACACCAGAACTGGGTTCAAATAGTATTCCTTTTTTTTCAAGTGCTTACAGTGCCTTCAGAAAGTATTCACACCCCTTGACCTTTTCTACATTTTGTTGTGTTACAGCCTGAATTTAAAAAACTGCCTGAATTTTAAAAATATTAAATGTAGATTGTTTTGTTGTCTCTGGCCTAAACACAATACTCTATAATGTCAAACTGGAATGATGTTCTGATAAATGTTTACAAATGAATTAAAAATGAAAAGCTGAAATGTCTTGGGTCAATAAGTATTCAACACCTTTGTTATGGCAAGCTTAAAAAATGTTCTGGAGTAAAAATGTGCTTAACAGGTCACATAATAAGTTGCATCGACAATAATAGTGTTTCACATGATTTTTTCATGACTACCTCATCTCTGTACACCACACATACAATTATCTGTAAGGTCCCTCAGTCATGCAGTGAATTTCAAACACAGATTCAACCACAAAGACCAGGGAGGTTTTCCAATGCCTCGCAAAGAAGGGCACCTATTGGTAGATGGGTAAAATATAAAATAAAAAAATGCAGACATTGAATATCCCTTTGAGCACGGTGAAGTTATTAATTACACTTTGGATATTGTATCAATGTACACAGTCACTACACAGATACAGGCGCCCTTCTTAACTCAGTAGCCGGAGAGACAGGAAACCGCTCAGGGATTTCACTATGAGAACAATGCTGACTTTAAAACAGTTGCAGAGTTTTATGGCTGTGATAGCAGAAAACTGAGGATGGATCAACAACATTGTAGTTACTCCACAATACTAACCTAAATGACAGAGTGAAAAGAATATAGACGGTACAGAATACAAATATTCCAAAACATGCATCCTGTTTGCAACAAGGCACTAAAGGAAATACAGCAAAAAATGTGGCAAAGCAATTAACTTTTTGTCCTGAATACAAAGTGTTATGTTTGGGCAAATACAACACATTACTTATTGAGGAGTAACTAAAATGTTGTTGATCCATCCTCAGTTTTCTCCTGTCACAGCCATTAAACTCTGTAACTGTTTTAAAGTCACCATTGTTCTCATGGTGAAATCCCTGAGCGGTTTCCTTCCTCTCAGGCTACTGAGTTAGGAAGGACACCTGTATTCTTGTAGTAACTGGGTGTATTAATACACCATCCAAAGTGTAATTAATAACTTCACCATGCTCAAAGGGATATTCAGTGTCTGCTTTTTATTTTATTTTACCCATCTACCAATCAGTACCCTTCTTTGCGAGGCACTGGAAACCACCTTGGTCTTTGTGGTTGAATCTGTGTTTGAAATTCACTGCTTGATTGAGGGACCTTATAGATAATTAAATGTGTGGGGTAAAGAGATGAGGTAGTCATTTAAAAAGCATGTTAAACACTATTATTGCACAGAGATTGAGTACATGCAACTTATTATGTGACTTTAACTTACTCCTGAACTTATGTAGGCTTGTTATAACAAAGGAGTTGAATAGTTATTGACTCAAGACATTCCAGCTTTAATATTATGGGGTATTGTGTGTAGGCTGTAACACAACAAAATGTGGAAAAAGTCAAGGGGCGTGAATACTGTCTGAAGGCACTATAGGTACACTGACACTTTGAGGGCATAATTGGTTAACATAGTAAAATCCTGAACAGTAAATCAAATCAAATCAAATCAAATCAAATCAAATCAAATTTTATTTGTCACATACACATGGTTAGCAGATGTTAATGCGAGTGTAGCGAAATGCTTGTGCTTCTAGTTCCGACAATGCAGTAATAACGAGCAAGTAATCTAACTAACAATTCCAAAAAAAAAAAAAAAAAAACTACTGTCTTATACACAGTGTAAGGGGATAAAGAATATGTACATAAGGATATATGAATGAGTGATGGTACAGAGCAGCATAGGCAAGATACAGTAGATGATATCGAGTACAGTATATACATATGAGATAAGTATGTAAACCAAGTGGCATAGTTAAAGTGGCTAGTGATACATGTATTACATAAGGATGCAGTCGATGATATAGAGTACAGTATCAACGTATGCATATGAGATGAACAATGTAGGGTAAGTAACATTATATAAGGTAGCATTGTTTAAAGTGGCTAGTGATATATTTACATCATTTCCCATCAATTCCCATGATTAAAGTGGCTGGAGTAGAGTCAGTGTCATTGACAGTGTGTTGGCAGTAGCCACTCAATGTTAGTGGTGGCTGTTTAACAGTCTGATGGCCTTGAGATAGAAGCTGTTTTTCAGTCTCTCGGTCCCAGCTTTGATGCACCTGTACTGACCTCGCCTTCTGGATGACAGCGGGGTGAACAGGCAGTGGCTCGGGTGGTTGATGTCCTTGATGATCTTTATGGCCTTCCTGTAGCATCGGGTGGTGTAGGTGTCCTGGAGGGCAGGTAGTTTGCCCCCGGTGATGCGTTGTGCAGACCTCACTACCCTCTGGAGAGCCTTACGGTTGAGGGCGGTGCAGTTGCCATACCAGGCGGTGATACAGCCCGCCAGGATGCTCTCGATTGTGCATCTGTAGAAGTTTGTGAGTGCGCTGCTGCGCCTTCCTCACGATGCTGTCTGTGTGAGTGGACCAATTCAGTTTGTCTGTGATGTGTATGCCGAGGAACTTAAAACTTGCTACCCTCTCCACTACTGTTCCATCGATGTGGATGGGGGGGGTGTTCCCTCTGCTGTTTCCTGAAGTCCACAATCATCTCCTTAGTTTTGTTGACGTTGAGTGTGAGGTTATTTTCCTGACACCACACTCCGAGGGCCCTCACCTCCTCCCTGTAGGCCGTCTCGTCGTTGTTGGTAATCAAGCCTACCACTGTTGTGTCGTCCGCAAACTTGATGATTGAGTTGGAGGCGTGCATGGCCACGCAGTCGTGGGTGAACAGGGAGTACAGGAGAGGGCTCAGAACGCACCCTTGTGGGGCCCCAGTGTTGAGGATCAGCGGGGAGGAGATGTTGTTGCCTACCCTCACCACCTGGGGGCGGCCCGTCAGGAAGTCCAGTACCCAGTTGCACAGGGCGGGGTCGAGACCCAGGGTCTCGAGCTTGATGACGAGCTTGGAGGGTACTATGGTGTTGAATGCCGAGCTGTAGTCGATGAACAGCATTCTCACATAGGTATTCCTCTTGTCCAGATGGGTTAGGGCAGTGTGCAGTGTGGTTGAGATTGCATCGTCTGTGGACCTATTTGGGCGGTAAGCAAATTGGAGTGGGTCAAGGGTGTCAGGTAGGGTGGAGGTGATATGGTCCTTGACTAGTCTCTCAAAGCACTTCATGATGACGGATGTGAGTGCTACGGGGCGGTAGTCGTTTAGCTCAGTTACCTTAGCTTTCTTGGGAACAGGAACAATGGTGGCCCTCTTGAAGCATGTGGGAACAGCAGACTGGTATAGGGATTGATTGAATATGTCCGTAAACACACCGGCCAGCTGGTCTGCGCATGCTCTGAGGGCGCGGCTGGGGATGCCGTCTGGGCCTGCAGCCTTGCGAGGGTTAACACGTTTAAATGTCTTACTCACTTCGGCTGCAGTGAAGGAGAGACCGCATGTTTCCGTTGCAGGCCATGTCAGTGGCACTGTATTGTCCTCAAAGCGGGCAAAAAAGTTATTTAGTCTGCCTGGGAGCAAGACATCCTGGTCCGTGACTGGGCTGGGTTTCTTCCTGTAGTCCGTGATTGACTGTAGACCCTGCCACATACCTCTTGTGTCTGAGCCGTTGAATTGAGATTCTACTTTGTCTCTGTACTGGCGCTTAGCTTGTTTGATAGCCTTGCGGAGGGAATAGCTGCACTGTTTGTATTCAGTCATGTTACCAGACACCTTGCCCTGATTAAAAGCAGTGGTTCGTGCCTTCAGTTTCACACGAATGCTGCCATCAATCCACGGTTTCTGGTTAGGGAATGTT